>NC_133660.1:11021128-11188628 GCF_037893015.1 Macrotis lagotis
CCAGGACAGAGTAGTATAAAATGTAGAGACTAAAGTCATTGGGCAAGTAGGAAAAGAGAAGGGAAGGACAAATAGAGAGAGAAACCCCAGTTACTGGGAATGGGCCCCCAAGAGCAAATTTAGCCTTCTTCAGGAACATCCAATCACTCCCCACCAAAATTTTACAAATGAAGAAACTGAGGCACAAGGAAACATTGGTCCAAGATCTCAGAACTAGCGCAGAATCTACCCCCCCCCCCCACACACACACATACAGTTTTCTTCATCTTGTATCTTTCTATGGTCATTGTAGACCTTTACTTATATATACCTCCCTTTCTCTTTAGACTTTCACCAGATACTTTCATATGCTCTATAATTCCATTTAATTAAAAGAATAAAGGCAAAGCCAATGGACCTCATAGTGAAGAGGATGTACATCAAAGAGTTGCCTCTGTCAGATAATGGCTGTGTGGCTTTGGAAAGTCACTAAACCCTTTCCAAAACTCTCCAAGACTAGGTTATGGAGCTCCAGTTCATTGACAGGGAAAGCTCTGCACTGAGGGATGGAGTTTAAAAAATGAGCTCTTTTCTTAAATTCAAAATTAATTTTCTCATAGAAAATTATGATGCTTAAATTCCCAGACTAACCTCCTAAAGGACTATTGAACCATGTAATACAGTTGAAGCATTGTATCATATGACTGCAGTACAGGGAGCCATAACTTCACTATGGAGAAGAACTATTTATTGTGATTTTTTTTTTTAGAAGAAAGCTTTTAGAAGAGTCAAACTTGTATATGCTAGCAAGACTCTATACAAGCAGCTCATCTGGTTTATTTTACTTAATTATAAGTTAAAATAATGCATTATAAATATTGAAAAAAATCATTTATTGTCTCCAAATGATCCATGCCATGATGTCCCTGTGTTTCTAATAAGCAGATGGGAGACCCTGAGGGGGATTCTATAGCTCATTAGCACACTAGTACAAGGAATTTGTCCAATTTTCTAATCTCAATGAGATAATATGTGTAAACTGTTTTGTAAACCTTAAATCACTACACAATTGATAGTATTATTAGTACTAGTATCACCACCACCACCACCACCACCATCATCACCATCTTAGAATACAGTAGAATCTGGTCCTAAGGGAATACAGAACCAAGCTGCAGGTTGTTCAAATGGGGGAAGGAGATAAAGCCGAGGGGCACTAAGAATGACTAAGGAGACACAGTCCAAATAGGACTCCCTACTGGGGGATTCCATCTTTTGAACAAGATGTGGAATGAGGTTTAGAGATCAAGGTCTGAGCTTTACAGATATTTAAAGTTATTCGCAAGTATGTTAAGCATTTTCAAAATAAGACCAGTTAACAATGCAGGTAAATGGCAGCTAAGGGACACAGTAGATAGAGTACCCAAAGTGGAGTCAGAGAGATCTGAATTCAAATGTGACCTGGGAAAGTCATGTAACTGTTGCCTCGGTTTTCTCATCTGTAAAATGAGCTAAAGAAGGAATGGCAAACCACTCAAACTCTTTGCCAAGAAAACACTAAAAAGGATCAGAGTCAGGGATGACCGAAATAATTGAACAATATAGCCTGCTTCATTTATTCTGGCTTCCATGAGGATATTAGAAAGATCTAAAAATGAAAGGTTGGACACAATCACCTCTGATAAACCATCCAACTCTTAACTCCAAGAACCTATGAGCCCATGCTATTAAAGTCACTCCAGTTGCTACCTTGTACCTATGGCTCCTAGTTCAGGGTTTTTTCATGTTTTTGATATGAATTTGTGATTACATTGGTATAAGGCATAAGTTCCAAACTCTGAACCTGCAGTAAGCAGCTTGCAAAGGAGTTCAGCCTGAACTAGAGTAAAATGTAACTGGGAAATATTTAGCAAAATAAATAAAACTAAAATACAACATATATAGCTATTAGGGTTTTCCAAAAAAAAAAAATGAAAAAGAAAAGATCTTATATATGCAAACATATTTCTAGCATCTCCTTTAATTTAGCAATTGGAAATGAAAGAAATGTTCTTCAATTGAGGAAATGGTAAACAAATTTTGATAAATGATGTAATAGAATCCATTGGCTATAAGAAATCAAAAAGTGATGGGTTCAGAAAGTCCTAGGTAATCTTGTATTAAATATTGCAAAGTAAAATGGGCAGAACCAAGAGAACAATTTATACTATAACATTGATATTATAAAAATGAACAATTCTAAAAACCTTAAAAATTCTAATCAACTAAATGACCAACTTTGACTTCAGAGACTAATGAACATTGCCTATCTCGTGACAGACATATGCTGACCAATTTTCAAGTTAATAAACACATTTTCTGACTTGGTCCATGTGTGAATTTATTTCGCCATGTATATATGACACTTTTGTTGTTATGTAGTCATTTTTCACTTGTATCTGACTCTTTTTGACCCCATTTTGGATTTTCTTGGCAAAGATAGTGAAATGGTTTTCTGTTTCCTTCTCCAGGTCATTTTACAAAAAAGACCAAACTGGGGTTAACAGTGTTAAATGACTTGCCCAGGGTCACACAGCTAGTATTTGAGACTAGGTTTGAACTCAGGAAGATGATTCTTCCTGACTCTTGACTTGGCACTCTATTCACTGAGTCATCTAGCTGCCCTTTATATGATACAAGGATTCTGTATTTCTTTGTTTCTTTTTTAGGTGTAGAAGATAGCAAGGAGGGTGGGGGGAAAGAAAATGGAGCCTATTACATGAAACTTGAAGAGAAGGGAAACAGATATGGGGGTTCTTAACCTTTTTGATGTGTCACAGACCATCCCCACCCCCTGCAGGCTATCAAGGTCTATAGATTCCTTACCAGAAAAATATTGTAAAATACATAAAATGAAATAGGAAAGACTAAAAAGAAAACCCATTAGATAAAAATAATTATGAATCTATATATTTTAATGAGTATATAAATATATAAATGGATTTTATTTATATATATTAAACTATATACATACACATATATGCATATATACATACATAGACACAGACACACACACACACACACACACACACACACACACACACACACTTATGGACACCAGAATAAGAACTTCTGATTAGAGCCAGATGTTTTGAGAAATTGACAACTGTAAGCACTAGTCTAATTCTACAAATATGTCCAAAAAATATAGATATATGAAGTGAGGAAAAAACTGGTTTTCTTTCTAATGGATAAAAACTGCAGGTTTCCATCGCATCCCACTTTCACAGTTCTAGCTCAAGACCGATACTGGAATTAAACCAACAAGTACCAGAGCAATAAGGGGAGAGCAGCAATAAGAGAGAGTACCCCAGGGAAGGCATCACCAGCATGAATTAGTTTCTCCTTTGGTCCCTTGACTCTTTTCATGGCCAAGTTCACTGCAGTAACAGATGCTCCTTCCATCTCTCTAGACCCTTCACTTTCCAGTAATTGGTCCTACCTAAGGTAACTGGCTGAGGAAGCACCACCTGCTCTGGGCTCCTAGAATTGGCTCTGAATACCAGGTGGGAGAGAGGCCAAGCAGAGGGCACTCTCTCCAGTTGGATGAGAAGGGGACCGATCAGATGGGGCCCATTTCCGGTTAGGCAGATGGAAGAGAACAGCAGGGAACAGGATGGGCAGCCAAAGACAAATCCCCAAGATCCTGCCAGCTACAAAGAAGAGGCACCTGGGGCATTGCAAGAGATGGGGCTAACGGTCATGTGTTTGACAGTAAAGGCGGGGCCACCTTTGCAAAGATCATGTTTGTTTGTGTTTCTACATGCACTGTGTCCTATCTGCAGACCTGTGCCAAAAAAACTAGAAAAAATGTAAACATTTGAGCCAAGAAAGATAGGCTCTGTTATGAAAAAGTTCTGTCACCTACACAAGGTTAACCTTGATTTTGAATTTTCCTTTAGGATATTGATGTCAGTGATTAGATCAGGCTAGTTCCAAGGAGTAACAAGTTACATCTTTTGGAAAACATTTTCTATTTTTAAAAACAAATTTTTATTGATATCTTATTTTTGCATTACCTAAATTTTCCCATTTATATAGATATAATGTATAAATTACATTTATCATATAATATAATTTAAATTAATTAAAATAAATTAATATTAAATATTCCCATTTTATCCAACTTCCAAGGAAAACCCCCTATGACAAAGAATACACACACACACACACACACACACACAAACATATACATACATAAACAATTAGACAAACTTACCAGTACATTAAGAAAATCTGAAAAAATGCAAATTTACACATCCATGGACTTCCTATCTCTATAAAAGACTAAGGGAGAAGACTGGAAGGAGCCTTCTCAAATCCCTTTTTTGGGAACTACTTGATCAGCAAATATTTTTTAGGATTTACTTCTGAATTCTCAAAAACTCAATATCAGTAAAATATCCCATCCAAAAAATGGAGGGGAAAACCCAACAAATATTGCAGTTGGGAAAAAAAGGCAGCATATATGCTATTTGGGGTACAATATCTCAACTGCTTCCTATTAAGAAATATCCCAGATGGCTACAAGACCAAATAATGTTGTGATCTGGTGCCTTAATCTCTGACTGAATATTGATTCTACATTACTGTGGCAACTATAATAAATGAAATAAAATAAAACCAAAAAATTTTGCCTACCATATTCCTATTAATAAAAGATCAGCTTCATTGATTATTGCCTCTAGAGGTACCTGCTACCTTACATACACACCACCATCCAGCATAGGAAGGCTTTGTTAGTCTGGGAATCAGAAATACAGATATCCTAGGGTCACAGCAAGACTAGCAGGTTTCCCCAATTGATAAAAGATCAAAGGATATCATTCAACAGTTTTCTAAGGTAGAAATCTAAACATTCTATAATTGGATGAAAAAAATTCTGCAGATTGCTATTGGAGAAGTACAAAGCAACTGGGAGATTCTACCTCACACCTATTAGAATGGCAAAGAATGCCAGAAAAGGAAGTCTGAAGGTAAAGAGGTCTGTGAAGACACTGATGAAGCTGAGAATTCTTGAAAACTATTTGGAAGTAGATCTCCAAAAGAGCATAAGATACTTTAATCCAAAAAATACCCCTACGTTTAAACTCCCAAAAAGGCCAAAGAAAGAGGAACAAGGCCCATAACTACAAAAAACTATTCAGAGTGGTTCTTTTTATAGTTTCAAAGACTAGAATCTACAGTGGAATGGCTAGACAAATTATGGTATATAAATAAAATGAAATATAATTGTACCAAAGGAAGTGATAGAGACAACTTAAGAGAAACCTGGGAAGATTGGTATGAATCGATGCAGAGCGAAATGAGTAGAAGGGCCAAGAATATACAATAACAATAAAAAGAAAAATGACCTGAACTGTGTTCAAAACAATAACCATCCATGAATCTAGAGAATTTATGATGAGCCATACTATCTACCTTTTGACAGAAGTAATGATTCATTATACAGAATAAGATTTTTTTTTAACATAGTCAATAGAGGAATTTATTTTGCCGGACTGCACAGTTCTTAGGAGCATTTTTTTCAATAGGTTGGGGTCAAGGGAGAGGAAATAGATTTTTGTTTATTAAACTTTTTTTTAAAAGAAGAAACATAAGTTGTATGACTAGATGCCTGTGTTTGATTCTCAGTTCCAATGCTCAAGAAAGATGACTTCATTCAAGTCACTTGTCTCTGTTTCTTCAAACAGATGACTTTTAAGATTCCTTTTATTTAGGACAGTCTATAGTTTTAGAGTCAAACTTTATTAAGGACCTGCTATGTGATATCAATTTATACAAAAGATCAGCGATGAGTTCTGTCAAACAGTCTCAATTTATACTCTAGGTAAGTCAAGTCAGTGAAAGTTTTTTTAAGTGCCTACTGTATTGTGTTAAGTTCTGGGGATATAGGAGCAAAGACTCTCTTCTCCAGTAGGTCATTGTCAAATGGGGAGACAAATAATGAACAATATGAGTACGGGATAAATTGGAGAGAAAATCAGGGAAAAGGCATTAACATTAAGGAGGACTTCTTGAAGAAGATGGGATTTTAGTTAAGACATAATAGAATCCAGAGAGGCCAAGGGGCAGAGATGAGGACAGTAAAAGTCCCCAACATGGTGAGAGACAGCAAAAGGTCATGGATTTGGGGGACCATATTTGTGGGAACAACAAGAAGATGACCGGTATCACTGAATTTAAGAGTATGAGGAAAGGAGTTATTGTAAGATTTAAAAGGCAGAAAGAGATCAGTTTGTGAAATGTTTCCAAAGCCAAAGACAGAAAAATATGGTGTCATTGGTAAGTGTTAGAGTCAGGAAGAACTGAGTTCAAGTTCCAACTCAAACACTTGGTAGCTGTGTGACCTTGGGCAATCTAATTGACTCCTCTCTATCTTAGTTTCCTCATCTGTAAAGTGAAGAGAATATGATTGTTGTAAGGAGCAGATGAGAAAACATATTAAAGGGCTTTGTTAAAACATTATATAAATGTTAGCTATGATTTTTTTTCCTCTTCAAATTTAGCATATTCTACAAATTATGGCACACCAATACATTGCAACTCAGAGTTCAGGTCATTTGTCCTCAGTTGTTACTGTTATTGTGTAAATTGTTCTCCTGTCTTCTACTCATTTCACTCTACACTGGTTCACACAAGTTTTCCCAGGTTTCTCTTAAGCTGTTTCCCTGCTCCAGGTTATGACTGTTGCAGAAGTAATTTTTGTCCCATTGTTATTCATGACTAGCACATCATCATCATTATGGCAGCACATGATGAAAGCATGACTCCATGATATCAGAAGAGACATCATGTTAGCCTATTGATGCCAAACTATCACCTTCATTTGGCACTAGTTCTACATGTTTTCTCATGGGGAGTTTCTATAAGCCATAGACCTATAAATATCTCAAACAATCAGTAAGTATTTTAGGAGCCCTTACTCTTCATCCCGGCTCTCTACAAGTCATGATAGATGCTCGGGGGGAAAACATAAGAAACTCAAATAGAGTCCTTTCCTTTGAACTTTATTGCTTTTATAGGTATTGACCTGAGCAAGGTTGGTGAAAAGTACAATAGTCTAGGACTGGAAAATAATGATAAGATAATTTTATTTACTCCTTGATTGTAGCTGATGTCAATTTGTATCTGGGTTTCGGGTCACCTCTTCTCAGGTGCGCTATGCTGTGTGACCTTGAGAGCTGCTCACTGGATATGAGTTCCCAAATAAAATCTTAAGAGTTAAAATTCTGTTCCATAACCAAGATTCTATAATTCTATGATCTGAATTAGTTCATGGGTCTTTCTTTAAAAAATATCATTTTAGAATTATTCTTACTATGGATGAATTTTTTTAATTGTTCAAACTAACATCTAAAAAGAGTTGAAATACTAATTTAAAATACATACATTAATTGTTACATCAAGTTTCTAATTCAATAGACTATATTATCCTTATGAATTACAGATCATCTTTTGAAAAAAGGAAAGTCCTCTAGGACTTGAAGAAAATCATCTTGTCAATTTAAGTATATCTGAATGTGTAATCTACAATGTCCTAAAGATTAAGGGTTCTGAAGTATTTTATATCATGGGACCCTTTTCACAATAATGTTTTTAAATGAATAATAAGATGATCGCATTAAAACAAACTAAAATGTAATTATCAAAATATATATTTTTTAACAATCACAAACACCAGGTTAGGTACTCCTGCCATCACAGCAAAGTAACTTTTGATCTTTATTAGGTGCTAGTCTTTATATGACTGCCCATTTTATACATGGCAGATTTTCCTTTTCTTTCTATAAATAGGATCCACTTATAATTCTTTTTTCAAGGCCAAAAACTTGTTTTCTTGAACTAAAATCTTCCAATCTTTCAGAAAAGTTAGTTATTTCCTGACAAATGAACATATGCTTGCATTTCAGTTATTCATGAATATTATAATATTGAATTTCCCAGTAAGTCACAGGCTCAGACAAAATTGTACATAGCAATCACTGTAATTGGATGCAAGTTCTAACAAGGTTTAATAAAAATTCTTTACACTAGATCTCTAAGGAAAAGTCAAAGAGATCACTCTTTCCTATTGAAAACACCTTTGGTGCCATGTGAATCTGAAAATGCACATGCCCCACAATTATAAATAATAATAAAAAACTAAACAGATGAACCTTGAACCAAATTTTTTATAAAAAAGGTTTTCACTGTGTTAGACAAGGGTCTATTCTTGAGTGACCATCTCATTTGCAAGCAAACTCTCCATTAGCCTTTCTTAAGGCATCTTATAAACAGATGCCATTTAACACAATGTTTATTACACTTTAGTAATAAGGACTTATCCCACATTGACTGAAAGAAGTTTTGTGTTTTTCCTCCCCTCCTCCTTCTTGGTTTACATAATACCTTACACAGTACTTTGGCTCTAAACCTAAAATAAACTATAAACAGGGTTTGTGTTTTTAAAGATCAGACACTAGGAAATTAAAAGAGTTATTGTTCCAGCTGCAGGTGATTAATGATTAATTGCAGGAAATAGCACAATAATTGCTTTCTTTTGTATCTGAATTTGAAATAATTTTAATTCAGATTACAGATTTACATACAGTTTAATAATAATAATAATAATAATAATAATAATAATAATAATAATGATAACAAAACAGTAAGTAGCATTTACCTAAGTAGTTAGGTAGGGTGGTGGGTAGAGCACTGACCCTGAAGTCAAGAAGACCAGAATTCAAATCAGACATCAGACACTATCTGCAACCATGGGCAAGTTATTTAACCCTGTTTGCCTCAGTTGCCTTCTCTGTCAAATGAGTTAGAAAAGGCACTGGCAAAGCACTCCAGTATCTTTGCCAAGGAAACCTCAAATGGGGTCATGAAAAATAAGACATAGTTGAAAAATGACTGAACGGCAACAAAACATTTATAAAATGTCGTAAGGTCATTTGCAAAAAGATTTATAAATATTAAATTATTTGCTATAGATCTAGCTACCTTTTCTTTATGCTTCGTTCATTCCGACTGTCAGGTATACATCAATCTAAATACTTACGCACTATACTTAATATATACATAAAAACCAAAACATGTATTAATTTCATAAACTTTCAGGAAAACAGCATCATAATATAAAAGCTAGTAACTCCGGCCCTTTATAAAAGAAGCAAGCTGAAGCTAAACTATTCTAAATATTCCAGATAATTCCATTTTGTCTCAAAACACTGGAGTTCTCACCTGTCAATAGATTCTCAGTTCACCAGAGAGCATGGAAGTCCTCACTTAATGAAATTCCCCATTCTCTGGCTATTCTATTGGATTTAATCCACATACTTCATTCAGACCCTGCCCGCCCCCCCAAAAAAGGCTGAAAAAATGTTCTTTTAAAGAATTCTCTCTTGTAAAAATTGATCCTAGGGAGCCCTCTCTCTGGAGAGCAATATCTTGGGAAGGGATTCAAACCAAGGAACAAACAAGGGTAGACATTTTCAGGCAAGTTTAATTTATTTCCCTAATGAGCATGTCCCTCTGAACATAATAATTATTCCTTAGCCATAGAACGTGTCCAAGGAGTTGGAAACTTTCAGTTTAACTCTTCCCTACTCAAGTCAAACTAAGGATACCACCAAACCTCTCCTCAGACTTTCCCCCGGAAATCTTTTCTCTTATTTACTGACTTTTGTCAACATAATATTCTCCCAAATCTCTCCATTGTCAGAAGTCTAGAAGGCTAGGAATCCCCCCCCCCCCACACACACACAAACATCACTTCAAGACGTACTATTCGATCGTTATAGCACAGTCCCCAATGCATGTCTGTACATAGGATTCCCACACCCAAGGTTTTACTTTCAGGCTCATCAGTCAACACCAGACTTCTTCCAAGCCCACACAGCCTCCATCTGGCATTGTCCCCTGTGGCTAACCCTTACAGTATTTGTTTTTCCTCACCAATAAAATGTCTCCTCTTAGAATGATCACTGAGAAAATAATATAAAATAAATGAATGCCTCAACTATCTTCCTGTTCTAAGGGTACAGGATTTCCTGAGACATCAAAACACTTTTCAATTTTAAGACTTCCTTAAAAATAAGAATAAAAACAATCTTTCTCACCGTGTGCTTAGCATAGCACCAGAGCAAAATAGGGGGTTAATAAATACTTATAGGTTTATAGATAGATGGAGAATACGCGCCCCTTGCGCCACAGTGAAGCAAAGATTGAAACACTTGCTTGCCTCAGAGACCTACTCTCTTGGAGCCCCAGATAAATCCCTTCATTTGCCTTTAATTCCCTCCTGGGCTTGCCCTGTGTTCTCTGTTCTCTGAAGGCTGCCAGCAGCAGGTTGAAATGAAACCCGGAGCCCTCTGGGTCTCTCTGTGTTGCAGCAATGTTTACATTGTTGACTTCAGTGAAAAACATAGCCCCTTTGCCTACAGAGTAGGTTATCTACCTGGGTCTTGGTACAAGTGAAGCACATTCATTCCTACAGATCCTGTCCACATAGGAGGCTCTGTTATTATGCCTTTGAATGAAAATTCTCTGGTATGCAAAATACTGAGATGTTTCTATGACTTCTTCAATATGAAGTTGTGGCTGTTCCCTCTAAATTTAAATGTTTCAAGATAATTTCAGGAAAATTCATAATGAAACTATCTTCCTTGATCTTGGTTTTTTGCATGAGCTCATTTTCATGCTAATTTATTTTATATTATGTCTCCATCAGACAAAAAACTTTGTTTCACTGTGTCAAATGCACACACATAGACAAACATATATACATGTAATCATATATGCATATAGAAAGAAATCTTTGTATTTTTTCTCCATCTGCATGATACATTTAACATATAATAAACTCTCACATTCTGCAGTGGAAAGCTAACATAAGATGGATGGATAATCGATAACTAGAGATAATCTTCAAAACTCATTTTGATGAATATTTAAATTTCCTTCATTTCAAATTATTTTATCAAACTCAAAGTGATTGGGGAAATTAATAAGTTTAATTATTTTCTTCCTGTCTGCCTATGAATTCTGGTGAAGTTATGAGAGATAATTTATGTAAAATGCTTTACAAATCTTATCACTACATAAAACTAACTATTATTATCATCATAATCATCATCATCCATATCATAATTACATTGGCTGGATTTTCTATGAAGAATTTAAGATGGGTAATCTCTGTCATTAAAGGAAAATTCATTATCAAGTAAAATAATTAATACTAAACTAAATTGTGAAAAATAGAAAAAATGTTCTTTCTGGCTCTAAGATTCTATAATTTTAAAAAGATAATACAAGGGCTAATAATACACAAGTTTTGGGCACCATTGAATCAGGGGATATTAGCACTAGATGAGATTTTAGCAATCATGTAATATGACCCTAATATGCCACAGATGAAGTCTCAAAGAGCTTAGGAGACTTGCCTGTCACATGGCCTTTTAGTGACAGAACCAGGCTCAGAATCTACATCTCCTTCTTTTACTTTAGTGACCTTTTCACTGAACCATGGTTATTTATTGAATACCAGCTATTCATCTTTGCGTTTCTATAATTCTGTGTTAGGTTCTGTAGGGCCTACAAAGATGAAAAAAGACAAAACCTAGAGCTGGCAAGAAATAAAAGAGGATAACCCTTAAAATCACAGAAAGTCTTACTATTTCTGCTCTCTTGAAGCATTCAAATATGTATCCCAATATTCAAACTGAGTAAGATTTGCAAAAGCCCTCTACCAGTCTTTAGGCTGCAGAGTGAATTAATCAATTAAAAGGTTCACTTTTAAAAGAACATTCTTTTCTTGGTCCTTGAGAGCCTAAATGTAGTTAAAGCCTACATTTCAGTAGAAAAGAATATCCTGAATGAATTATTTTATTGATTTTGAACTCACAATATCTATAACAGTAGTAGAGTTCTTTCTAAAAATAGTCTGGAGAGTACAAAGTAAAAGAAAAGAGCTATTTTCCATTTTTCTTCTTCCAATTATCCAAATACCTAGTTAGCAACAATCACCACAAATAACTGATTCTCTCTAATAGAAAACAAAACCCCCAAATAATAATCTTTATGACATATAGCTATCTCTACAGTCCAAAAAGGTGCCCAGGACATCACAAAAAAGGATGCACATACTCCATCAAAATATGCTGGGCTAGGGCGGCTAGGTGGCGTAGTGGATAAAGCACCGGGCTTGGAGTCAGGAGTACCTGGGTTCAAATCCGGTCTCACACACTTAATAATGACCTAGCTGTGTGGCCTTGGGCAAGCCACTTAACCCCATTTGCCTTGCAAAAATCTGAAAAAAAAATATGCTGGGCTTAGGTCCTGAAACATCTATTCAGCTTCACCTAAAAACTCAGAATTAGGCTATTTCTCTATCCAAGTAATAGAAATTTACATAAACTCTTATGATTAGTTATCTCTTCAAATATCAAAGAACTTATTAAAAGAGAATATCCATAACTCTAGATAGATGTCTTAGAACTTTGATCACTACCTTAAACTGAATTATCTGCTTAATAGTACACTCATCTCTAATGAAAATCATGATTTAATATTAATGTGGAAGGCAAAATAGGGTCTAAGAAATGAAACAAAAAAGTGTCACATGTTGACTTCTTTAAGAATTGTGTAGTCAATGAGGCAACCTAGTGTCCGTCAAATATAGATTTCCATACATCACAATAGCCCCAAGGATATCACAATATTGTCAAATAACTGGCTAATTATAGGATTCCTAAATAATTGAGAAAATATTAAATTATGGACAATGGAACAATATTTTGTTTAGTAATTCTGGGAAGCTAATACTACATTTTAGCAACTATTAAAAAGGCTAATATAAAAAGTTGTGTTACTTCAGTTGACTGGCAAAGTCATCTAAATGGAATAAGCATAAGAGAAGCTAGTATTTATTTGCCATTTTAATATCAGCAAAACTTTTAAAATTCTGTTTTATCTGATCCTTACAATAATCCTGTGAGATAGATGCTATTGTTTGTTCCATTTTACAGATGAGGAAACTGAGATTGAGAGGGGAATGACTAATCACTCAACTAATGACTTTTGAACTCAGATCTTCCTTACTTCAAGTTAAGGGCTCTATATCACTTAGTTGCCAAAAAGAATATAACTCATTCCCTCAAAATGTCAGATAAATAAGGTTTAATTTTCTTTCCTTTGGGCATGAGGTTTTACACACCCACATGAAGCAATGGGACCACAGGTCTCATAGGAGTTAATTACATTCATTTGGAATCAAGTTTAAAGTATTCAGTTCTCCCCTAAACATGTTTTGAGTCAGAATTTGAGCATGCCTAAAATTTGTAATTCTCATAAGTATTAAAATTATTTTTCATGCTATTGTCCGTTAACAAAGGCTATTCTCATTGTAAGTATAGCATTTCCTCATTTGTTTAAAAGGTTGTAAACATCAAAGACTCCTTAAACAGCAGACAGATGCCTTTATACCTAAACATACTAGAAAATGAGCATCTTGGGAGCTCAAGAGTTTTGCAAAAGCATAGAACCTCATCCCTATGCTTAAATATATTGTTATATATTGAAGAATTTGAAAGGTTATGGGGGGTTGTTTTGGGTGGGTTGATCTCTGGCTCACATTCTTTTATTAATGAAAGATGCAAAGAACATGAAAATCGAAAGAATGACTCTTTATTTAAATTTCTACTCAATATTCATTTATCCATTCATTAATTCATCCACTCATTTACTTCTTTCTATCTTTCTATCACATTTATTCAAGAAAAAAAATAAATTCAATTCCAACTCTTTAAACTGCCATAGTTGGAATATTACAAAGTATTCCTAGAGCCCAAACCCTAAACAGCATTTAGGTTTTACTATGGCCCTTCCCCAAAGGCACCAGGATGATTAAGACTCCCTACAAATCCAAAGGGGACCCAATTAGTTGTCTCCTGTGAAATAATAAACAAACTCACATGTGCACATATAAAAACAACCAAACACGCCCCCAGTCCTGCCTCTCCGCTTCAAATGAACTCCCTCATTGCTAAGACCTAATTACCCAGAAGATTTCCATTCTCAGGGGACCATGAGATGTTTTCCAGGGAGCAAAAGTAGAAAGTTCCCTTTGAACTTCTCTGAAAAGTTTCTCAGAACAGCCCCATTGGCAGACCTAGTTCCTCAGCCACTGTCTCAAGGGTCATAAACTGCTTTGGTCAGAGAAATAAGACAAACCAAATCCACAGCTATCATAGAGAAGTCCAGAAGTCCCTATGCCCCAAGATATTGTGTCTGATTGGCTTCATGTGCCACTCACTGCTCCACTAGTTCCAGCCAAGAGAAAGAAGGGTCTGAATGGGCTTTTAGTATCATTTTTGCACTGTTTTGGTCAGGTATCTTCCTGAGGAAGGGAACCTTTGTGATAATAGCTCAAGGGGAAGAATGATCAATATATCTCTGCCTCTTGAGTCAGTCCCATTGGACTTATTCCAACCTCAGTACTTCAGAGTTTATATCATTTCAAGGTGTTTTTTTTTATTTTTTTTATTTTTTTATGTTTTTGCAAGGCGAGTGGGGTTAAGTGGCTTGCCCAAGACCACACAGCTAGGTAATTATTAAGTGTCTGAGGTAGGTTTGGACCCAGGTACTCCTGACTCCAGGGCCGGTGCTCTATCCACTGTGCCACCTAGCCGCCCCGAAGGTGTATTTGAATATGGATTGGAGTATAATGGTAGTGTTTCTTTTGCCCAATTTACCTGGATGCTAACAGATCCTTGCACTCATTTTGATGGAAATCACTGACATTAATGAATGCCCAGTCTAAGAGAGTTGATCTAGAGAAACTGAGTCTAGCATTTCATGGGTGAGTTGAGGTCCAGATTCTCACTGATTGATGAATAAATGAACCAAGTATTTATTTTGTGTAAAACACTGTTAGATTCTGGGGACACAAATAGAAAACTAAGACAGTCTCTACTCTCCACGAACTCCTGTTCTAATGGAGGAGACAACATATGTAGGTTTTGACCACTCTCCATATGGTGTAATAGGTAATGTAGATGCTATTGCTTCATCTGTAAAGTCATTTCCATTGATAAAATTCTATCAGTTTCTAATGTTCAGCCATTTGACAGAATTGGCTAGGTGACTCAGAAGTCAAGAAGATCTGAGTTCAAATCTAACCGCAGCTAGTAAATAGCTATATGATTGAGGACAAGTCATTTAACCTCTGTTTGCCTTCATTTCCATATCTGCAAAATGGGAATAATAGTAATAGGACCCATCTTCCAGGGTTGTCATGAGAATAAGATGAGATAATATTTGCAAAATATTTAGAACATTTCTTGATACATATTAGGCTATATAAATCCAAACAGTTATTGTCATTATTATCCTAATAATCTGAGTCTGTTGAATTTCATTAATAAATTAAAACCTTGTTTCTTTTTAGTTTGTTATAAATTTTTAAAATTGAAATTAATAGGAATGAAAGCATGGAGCACAATCATTTTGGAAGTAAGGTGAAAAGAAATAGCTAAAAGAAACTATTAGCAATTCTCTTAAACTAGAAGAAATATCAAACATCGTTATTGGTATCCTTTCAAGGAAAATACTATGCTTTAAGGCAAGTTTACTTTAGAGCATGAACAAGTGTGACTAGAACTTATTATACTAGCAAATTTTTAAAATCGTTATTTAATATCCAAAAGCACAACTTTTGTTGACTGGGAAATCTGACTCGACATCATTGAGTTTTATGATAGTTCTGAGTGCAGACCAAATTGATCATGTTTTAAAAAAAAACATATTCTTCACCACAATGAAATTCAGGATGTAAAATCTCGACATGTTAAACTAAACTCACTCCACTGACCAGGTCAATGTGACCAGGGATTTTTTCATAAGTGGTTATTAATGTAAATGATGGGAGTGGCTCACCAGATCACCAAATTACTATAACCCCTAGAAAGATGCTGATTTGTCCATTAACTATAATGATAATATGTCAATGGACAAATGAAATGTGCTTAATTATGTTAACCAACTCTCATACAGAAAGAATCCATAACAAAGAAAGGCTAGGGAGGAAGAAATATTTAGGAGCATTCATCAGAGATACATTCATCCAAATCCAACTTTCTCAAAGTTATTGATCTAATTTATTTCAAATATGTTGATGATCCTTCACTGGAAATAACAAGAACAACCTTCCTGAAACTTAAGAATGCAAAGATATTCTATAGGAACAAAAATTATTGGAATTATTGTTTACATATTATAACATTGTGACTGACAAAGCAGCCTAGAGTGGATAGAGATTTATTCTTGGAAGCAGAAATGCCTCAGTTCAAGTATTATCCTCATACCAATTGGCTGAACAATACTGGAAATAATAACAAGAATAGGTAACCTTTGTTTGACACTCTAAGATCTACAGAGCACTTTATGAATTTCTCATTTAGTCCTCACAACAACCAAAGGGGATAGGTGCTATTATCACCATTTTATAGAAAGAAACTGAGATAAGCAGTAATTGCACAGGGTCACAAGGGTAATAAGTATTTGAGACTGGATTTGAATTCTAGTCTTCCAGAGGTCACATTAAGCTCACAATCCAATAAGCCACCCACAGGGACTGGTGTTAAAGAGTCTTTCAGGGCCTTAGGCAAATCTCTATGCCTCTAAATTGCAAAATGGAAAAAAAAAAAAGGAATTTCCTCACAGCAATCACCTACTCCAATGAAATACACAGCAAAAACAATATGATGCCCAGTATTATTCCAGAATGACTACTTCCCAATTATAGAATAAAAAAATTTAACTCTTCTAGGGCTAGTATTTATGGATAAAATTTTTGTGTCTGTATCATAGAGACTAAGCAAAGTTAAAAGGTTTGCTTAAGGTCACACAGTTAGCATTCAAATCCCAAATCTAATCTCAACTCTTTATATCATGCATTTCAATTTCTTCACAAATAGTATAGTTATTAGTGGATAACTGCTTGAATTGCATTGAGATTAAAATTTTTATATAATAGATGCCCATAAACTTAAAAAAAAAACCCCTGTAACTTCAAGTGTGAATAATGTAAATGCCTACCCAATTAAATGTAACTATTGGGTTAAAAAGGACCCTTTTTAACTAAACAAAAATAAATAAATAAATAAATAAATAAAGATGCAACATAGACTTCTCCCCCTTCTGAAATAAACAGCCATAACTTAAAGTAAGATCAAAAGAAGAAATATCACCATGGAGCAATTAGGCTAATTTAGCCTTAGAGTCAGGAAGGCCTCAGGTTCATGTATTGTCCTCATACCTACTGACTGAATAATATTTAATAAGAAGAATAATAGGTAACATTTATATGAAACTTTAAGGTCTATACAGCACTTCAAAGGTAACTCATTTATTGGGCGGCTAGGTGGTACAGTGGATAGAGCACTGGCCCTGGAGTCAGGAGGACCTGAGTTCAAATCTGACCTCAGACACTTCTAAATTACCTAGTATCTGAGTTCAAATTGGACCTCAAACACAATTATCTAGCTGTATGGCCTTGGGCAAGCCACCTAACCCCATTTGCCTTGCAAAAACCTAAAATAAAAAAAATGACTCATTTGTCCTCATAAGGACCAAAGGAGAGAGGTGCTATTTCTTTACCTTACCCCCAAATCCCACTTTCCTTTATAATAATAAAAATAATCTCCCTACTGTTAGGTTCTTATTCATTCTCTTTTAACGAGCTACTTATAAAACAAATGGGATATCAAATTAATTTAAACAATTTCTTCTTAAGATTGTATTTTTTTGGATTTAGGCATTTTATTTCAATCAATGGAATAAGGAAAATAAGGAAAGTTAAGAGGAACTGCTTATATCTAACTACTTCTAAGAGAAAATAATATTTATCTTACATTCTTAAGGAAAAAGACAAATTCTTTTTAAACTAAGAAAGATCAACCTTTGGGACATTTTGACTTAGATTCTTTTTTTTTTTTAAAAAAAGAAATCATGTAACCAAGCTAATAAAATTTGTCATAGGACAGAGTTATATTTATATTATTTTTCCTAAAATACATCTAATTTTGTTCCAAATATATTCATTTCTATCAATTACAGAGTATATAAAAATAAATTCTTATTAATAGTGATTTCAAAACATAAAATATACAACCTAAGACAAAAGACAGGGAACATACAGTTGAAGACCAAATAATACCTTGTTGATTGATTCTCAGGTTAAACATACATTTCATTTTAAAGTGGCAAACTTTTCTAACTCCATTTCTCAAATGGAAGAAAACTTTGAGTTATATTTATTCAAACAGTTTACCCACTGATTAGTACATTATTGAGCCCTTGAATAAAAAAAAAGAAAAGAAAAGAAAAATGAAATGACACTGGGAACAATAGGCAAATAATTTTGTACAATCAAGATATACACAAGATAGCTGAAAATATACATCAAATATCCTCAAATACATCTTATCTATTTTCAATGCCTTGTAAATTTTACTAAGAACAATAAAATTTAAAAATGCAGTTATTAATACTTATTTTAAAAGGTGGAATGTAAAAGATAAAACTAAAAATGGAAGCACGCAATTATTTGATTCTCTGTTTAACAGACACATCACAGAGTAATGATAAAATGTTTTAAATCCTTTTCTAAAAAATATGAAAACACAATTTATCTTAAATTGAGCCAAATCCTTTCCTCATCCAGATGAGAAAACTCCTACCATGTTTGATAACCCCTTCTTTGCAGCCTGGAGTCTTAGGGAATTGCTAAGAGTAGTCATATTAAACTCAACTAGAAACAGGGACCACTGAGTCATCAAAAAAAGTTCCTTTGCCAGCTGCATATTGACTAAGAAAACCCCATCGTTTATATTTATTTTATAATTATACATCAAAAACACTCAAATCAGATAGGAACTAGATTTTAATCTAATTCTGATCACACTCAGGATTGATGTGGACTGCATGCAACCTATGAGCCCAGTTTTGACTTCTGTGGTTTAGAGCACTGAAAAAAAATGAAGTGACTTGCCCAGGATCTCACAGCCAGTATACATTAGAGATGGGACCTGAATGATTTTCTTACTCTGAGAACAACTCTATATGCTATATCATGTTACTATTCATATAGGACATCCCAAAGAAAAAGAAACAATTGCATGACTCCAGTTTTAGTATCTTTTAAAATACAGTAGAGGAAGGCTTAAAAAATAATGAGTAAATTGATATTGAGAATTATCCATGGATTTAACATGTAGTAGTTTTCCTTAATCAAATATATGGCTAAATGAAAATAATTCCACCAGTTTTAAACAACAGTAACTGAAAGATAATCAAGTTAGATAATCTATTCATGAAATATTTTCTGATTTTTTGGGGGGCCTCCATTAAGAGAAGACATAGATGTCACATAATCACTAAACAGGATTACTTGCATCACTAAGTGACTACTGAGATTATTTCTCAAAAAGCATTTTAAATCATTCAGTAACGTACAAAATGAATAACCCCCTTTCAGGCTTTAATCTAACAATGGCAAAAGCAAAACAAAACAAAAAAGATTAGTGTCTTAAGTCATCACTATATTTGCAATTTATTTCTCTTGGTTATTGAAATCAAAATGGCTCCTTTTTGCCAGGCATCAATATTTCTCCAAATTAATGAATTAATGAAAACAGAAAATTTGTACAATGAAATAACTTTTAATTCTAAAAATTATTTAATTCTAAAATTATTTCAAATTATTTAATTCTAAAAATTATTTCCTTTCTATTAACTTGGAGCCAATCCTGAACTTTTTTACCTATTCATTTTTACTTAACTCCATTATTTATCTTTCAAGAAAGATATTTACTATCTATCTTATTTTTAAATTTTTTTTTTTACTATCAACATACTCTGAATCCAGGTTTGTAATGTACCTTTTTCTTTAAAACATTCTCTTTAACTATTAGCCTCATTGGGTCTTCTTTCTTACAGATTCTCTTTCAGCTATTTTACAAGATAGTATCATAGAGCTAGACTTGGAAATATTTCTAAAACCAAAGAGTTTGACTCCTTTGTTTTGTAGATGAGGAATGTTGTAACTGGTCCTGAAGACAGACCACAAGCAATGGATGCATAAGGATGCTTTCCCCAGCTCTTCTCACCTTGGTCTACACTGATCATCATTTCCCATGTGTAGAGAAGAGAGCAGAGGGGATGATTTGGTGGAAGCTCTAGGAAGACAGGGTGTTTGATCTTTGTGTTGGTTGAAACTCCAAATCTACAGACAACAGTGCAAAGTATTCTGAAGGTTGTCTATGGCATCAATGTTTTCTCTTTGATCTTTATTATCTATTTTATTATTTAGTCACAACCATCTTAACAAAAAAAAAATTCTTCAAATGAATTCCCTGGATTGCTTAACTCTCTAACTTGTAGGTGGAAATGTAAAACAACAACAACCAAAAAAACCACAAATCTGATCACAGCCGAATTGAGTACAACCTCCTGGTTGACTGGTCTCATCAAAGACCTTCAACTCTCAATCCTCCCCATCATCCCCCCCTTCACCCAAAGCCCAGTTTCAATAATCCTCCACTGCATGGTTAACTGGTTTTCTACTGTGTTTTTTTTAACCAACTTGGGGAATACAGAATACCAATTGCCCACAATTTAAGTTTCTTTATGGGAACAACTCATTTAGAGGAAACAAAGTCTGGGGAAAAGTAATTTGGTAACAATCAAAAACACATAGTTCTTCCAACCTCCTAATAAGAAATAAATATAAGAATAAGAACTTCTTGAGTAGCCATTTAGGTCAAGAACCATTAGAATAAATCACTCCTGAGGAAGAAATTGAAAAAAAAAATTAGTGAAATAAATGATATTAGAGGGGAGATGTGGTTCTTTTAACTTCTAAATACTTGCATTATTTGGCTCCAAACCAAAGCAATCAATGAAACAATGGAGAGTTATTTTACACTATCGTTAGTCTTTTTCCTGTTATTACTGACATTTAAACCTGACTCTTTCTTCCTTAAATATACACAATCATCCTGGCTGCAAATTTGAGCAAAGAATCTTGAAACTCCATTGGATGGCTAAAACATTTTCACAGCTTTGCAAATACTGGGTACAGAGGAATTAGACAAATTAGTAAGTTTCCACTTGGGGAGCCAAAATTACTGTTAATTCTTGTTATTTGATATCCTTTAGCTCCAAGGGTATATTCAAGAGTTTCTAGGTTCTTGAGAATTTTTGACTGAAAACTTGACAGTCCAGGAATGAACTTATACTGCTAATCTATCTGTATATAAGGAAAAAAGGGAAAGAAATCTACACTATAGCGACATTAAGAAATCTTATGAAAAATAATTTCTTAGTAGGTCTCTCAGTTCATAGCAGTCAAAAACTGAAATCACAAGGATTGTAACATTAAGTGCCACTGTTGGTGGAAACCTGTAGATTTTCCAAGAATCTTCACTATGCCTACAATCCCCTTCAAGCCCTAAGATGGACCTAAATGGAATCTTGGGCATCCACAAGTCTCAATGCAAAGGTTTTCTCTCCCAAGGTATTCTGGCCTTATCCTGCTGATTATTTTTGCCCTCTTACTCCTCCTGTTGTCTTGTATTTACTTGTCTATATAAAGACTATTTCTACCAGGAGATTATAAAGCTCCTTGAAGGCAGAGAATGTTGCATTTTTCTCTTATTGCATTTCTAAAACTGTGTACATTCAGTACCTTATTTAATAAATTTTTTTTAACATATTTGAAATAGCATCATCATATCATTAAGCTAAGCATATGCTGTCAAACATCTTCATTTTGTTTTCAGTCCATAAGTAAAGTTCATTTATTTATTTCATAATGAAAAACTAAAATAAAGTAGAATGATTATTATTAAACGAATAATAAACCTTTATTCCAAGAAACTATTTTCTTCGACTTAACCATCCTGAACCATACTTGACATTTCAAATGATATGCATATTCAATACATTACTAAAAATGTTTCCACATATCTTTGAAGAAGACCATTAACAGAATTACATATGATATTTCAACACATGCCATTACCTAGGTAGCTAAAAGTTTAAATTGAGAAAGAAAATAAGGAAATACTCCTCTAAAAGATGACCAGGGAAGCACACCAAATAGAGCACCAACCTTGGCCTCAGGAGTACCTGAGTCCAAATCTAATCTTAGATACTTAACGGTGTGACCCTAGGCAAGTCACTTAACCCCATTGCCTCCAAAAAAATCTAAAAGATGATGATCACATCTCTTGACACATCAAAGCATAATCTACAACACAGAATAACTTGATAGGATTGGCTTAGGAGATATTTAGAATCTGAAGAGAAATTAGAGGATTCACATAATTCAAGCTCTAGTTTTATAGAGGAGGGAACTAAGGCTCAGATAATTTAGGTGACCTCTCCAAGGTCCCAGAATTATAATGCATCACAAAGAGAATTTGAATCTAGGTCCTCTTAAAATAAAGTTCAGTATGCTATCCACTATACCACCCTGTCTCTCTTAACACACTATGGGATCAAGTGGACAAATGGATATTACATTCAACTCCTGATTAATAACTGTCCATTATGTTAATTATTAGTTATATATTTGAAAATTTCTACCTCCTTGCATGTAATTGTTTTCATGATTACACTGTTTTCATGATTACAATTGTTTTCATTGTAATCATGAGAACAGAAAGAAGTGATGATCAAATGTTTTTCTTTTTGCCCTCTTTTATTGAGCAAGTGTGTGTGTATATATATATATACATATATATATATATATATATAAATATGTGTGTGTATGAGTAAGTGTGTGTGTGTGTGTGTGTGAAACAAAAAAGATATAAATACATATAGAATACAATACTTTTGTTTTTCAAACTAATCTTCATATCTACCTTTTTAATTACCTCTAAGTCCTTTAGGCTGATTCTATGAAGACAGAATAAAGATGAAACAAATTTATTCTTATTGCCTTATTTCACCTATTGCTATTATTAAAAAAAACAATTGTTTTTTTCTTTGAACAATAGCTTTGAAGTTAACAGGATAAAATTATCACTGAAAACATGTCTCCCTCCTGATCACATTCCTATTTTTTCTTTAATTCAACTAGAATCATAGCCCTGTGAAGTTGAAAAGAATGCAATCATCTAGTTTAACCTATACCCAAAGAAATAGCTATTATAGCCACAATCTCTGTTGGAAGATAATAGAAAACCACAACCTCTCACAGTACCCTACTTCCTACTTTAGGAAAGTTTTCCCCCAAATCAAACCTAAATTGCCCTTTCATAAACATTTGAAAGAGGTAGCACTCTTGCACACCACAAAAAACTTTGGAAAGTAAATGCATTTTTATTAGTCAGTTTAGGTTCATTTACCTTTTTATTTATGAACTTGCTTCTTTTCACATTGTGCTTTTAACATCGCATCAAAGAACAATGAGTCACAGCCTAAATCCAAACCCATCTTTTGCTTAGTTTTGATCAAAGAGGGTCAATGTGAGGGAAATATTTTCTCTCTCTTCTCTCTCTCTCTCTCTCTCTCTCTCTCTCTCTCTCTCTCTCTCTCTCTCTCTCTCTCTCTCCCCCTCCCCCCCATATGTATGTAGATATGTCAACATATAGATTTGGTTATAAAGAGAGACATATAGTTGAATATCTAGAGCAACAGATAGAAATAAGTGGATGGATGGATAGAGATCAATAGATGGATGGAAATAGAGTTGAGCTTATATAGCATATATATATGTATGTATATATATATATATATATATATATGGAGAGAATGTGTATATATATGTGTGTGTGTGTGTGTGTAAATTACAGGTCCATGCTTCTAAGTAAAACCTAATAACTTACTGAAACATCCTATTTCCTTATCAAGTATGAGATGACTAGGAAATTCATATGTTCAATGATTTCATAATAGCATATTAAGAGTCATTTATGACAGCAGTGGTATCTTAGGAGCATATAACCTAAGGTTCTTATTCTATATTCTTGGATTTCTTTTTACTAATGAATTGAAGATGGTTACACTTTCTAATTTCAAGGTAAGCTAAACCATAGAAAATTTTAAAATAGGAACCAAACCAAGAAACTTACAGATATATCAGTAATATTATAATATCAATGTACAATGCTATTTCTCCAGGGGCTACATGTTACAACCTTATTAAAGAAAAATTACCTATCCAGGCATTTTTGAATAACAAAGCGTCATTTGATAATCAAATCTATAGAAGATGTTATCTTAAATATGAAAATTAGAGAAGTGAATAGGGGGAAATTAGAGAAGTGAATAGGGAAAAATGTTATGCAGTGTCAAAATATTTCATTTGAAAAGCCATTAGAGGAGCAATTTGAGCTAAACAAAGTCATAAGGAGGGTCTGTCTTCAGTGGACCTAGATTAAAATCTTGCTGCTCAAGAGTTGCAGCCTATAAAACTTTGGACAAGTCACTTAACCTCCTTTGGCCTCAGTTTAGTCATCTATAAAATAAGATGATCGAACCAGATGGCCTCAGAGATTTCTTTTAACTCTATGTCAAAGAATTATATTCTCGCTTTAAGTGGTACAAGAAATATTTTTAAAAACAGTTTTTCCCTTTGTCTTCAGTAATATACCTTTTTTGATTCATATTTAGGTCATTCTGAAATCTGTGTCACTTCATTTATACCATGGTACCAGAGAAATTGGTTCCTAGTAGTTTCAGACAATTTAAGTCTCCAAATCTGTATCAGGTAAAACCATATTCAATCAATTACCTTAGTGATTCCTTACATAAGACAATAAGGAAAGTTACTGAAGATATCTGATATTTGTCCTCCCTATAGAAAGATCTATTTTTTTGATATTATTTTAATGAAATAAAAGCAGATTCCTGAAACTGTTCTCTCACATGTCAATTCAAAATGCCAAATCTGCAATCCTGTCCCCTTTCCAACCTTGTCTGGCAAAGGATATTTAAAACAATTTAGCAGTAGGTTGAGTCATATATGGTCTATTTCTTATTAGGAAACAGCTTTCAAAAAAAACTGATGAGAAAAGACAGCTTAACACATATAGTACAAATTCTCCTGATTTTTTTCTCCTATTTCTTGAAGTCATTACCGCCCTTGTTACTTCTTTCACCCCTGTTCAGAACTATGGGTAGAGAATAGACAAAGAAAGGAGAGGAAAAGTCTATTGTTGCACATAGTCTGAATATGTGTTTCTTTTTCTAAACAACTGTGTTGTGGTGCATGGAAAGTTGGCCTTACAACCAGAAAGACTTGCATTCAAGTCTGACCTCTACTATGTAATGAATGAGCTACCCTAGACAATTTACTTAACATAACTTGGAATTTCACATCCAGCTTATTCTCAAAGTAAATTACAGGGAAGGTACAGCTCTGCATTACTAGAGGAATATCCTTTGAGAGTTCACTCTATTTCTGACTGAACGTTTATACAATCCTTTTTCTCTTCCAGATGCTTTAAAATGATTTCTTTTCAAACATTTCTGACCCTGTGTCTCTTTTGGATTGTATTCATCTCTTTTATTTGTTTAGGGGTCAGAAAATTATTAAGGAGAACACATGCATATAGCTATGTATGTAAATGTGTATATGTATATATATAATATATATATACCATGTAATATCAGACTATGATTTCTTAAAACTATTAAATGATAACAGCAAAACCAATATCCCCTATCACAAATTGCATCATGTTCATTTACCTTGCCCCAAGTTATTTAGTTCTGATTATTTATGAGATGAATCCGAAAATACAATTAAATGTTTTATAGGATGGTTCATAAGGATAAATATATACCTTTAACTATATGACCACATTATTGATCTATTAGAAGACTGATTATGTTATAGAACTGTATCTACAGAATAGGAAAGGAAGTACAGGTATGCAATTTATTAAGAGTCTAAATCTTATCAGTTCACTATACTTATTATGAATAAAAAAATTAGGTTGACATATGTCTAGGTTAACTAACTTGAAACAAAGTGGTAACTAACAAATTTTCAGATTGACCTCTTTTCTGTTACTTTCAGCAAATTTTAAAGAAATTTGGCACTCAAGTAGATTTTTGAGATTTTGAATTCCCACAATATTATTTTTTGTGCCTTTCTTTAGGCACCAGATTCTGCCATGACTGTCTGCATAGCTTTCTTATTTATCAGAAATCATTGCAAGTTTCCTGAGGACATGCATCCTCCATGTCTTATCCATCTTTGTATTCTCCACAAAATTGTATATATAATATACATTGGATGCCACAGATGTTATATGTTATCAAAACAAATGGTATATAAATGAATAAATGTGACATTACTTATACCTTCAGTTGACAAATCAGTACCAATCCATTCCTCCATCCAACCATCATATATACACATATGTGTTTTATTCTTCCAAACAACATCACAATAACTTTATTTTCTAAATGCACAAAATGCTACTTGCTTATCATTATTAGTTTATGTTGGAGATTAGGGCATAAGAACATGTTTTTGGGTTCAGTCTCTGTGGAAGAGAAGAATCATGACATGAATTCTAGTATCTGGAGCAAATTCAACTGATATGTGGGGAAGGAAAGGAAGAAGAGAAGAACAGACAGAGAACTTGAATGAATCTGAACCCAGGAAACATCACCATTTCAACTGATCCTGATTGTCTAAAGATATAAAAGATGTCATTCCCTTTTCAGAGCTACTTTATAAAACTGTTTCCATGGAAATTTTAAATTTCTTATGTGTGTTCTTCCAGATGACAGGTAGATATTTGCTATTATATTACTTCTATGTATTTTATATTCATCTAAATATTATCATATTAAATGGCCTCTGTTTCATTTCAACTCTAGATATATAATTGTGACTTAAGTTGCCTGCAGCCATCAGAATTAAGTCCCAATTGTATCAGACTCTACATACACAGAGCACCACATCACTGTAATTCAGATTCATGGATGATTTAAGTCTATTTTAAAAAATTGAATAATATTATTTCTGAGGAGTTGGAGGGTAGAAAAGACTAGAAGTAGAAATGAGTTCTTCATTGTTTTCCTGTCCCTAACAACTTTTTTAAGAAAATGAGCACTCTAATGTTTGTGTATGTAAATGTGTGAACATGCATGTGCTTTAGAGGAAGGGCACACCCCATTGCTTTTAAATCATACAGCATTATGCATGGAAATGTGATTTTTTTTTTCAAAATGTCATTTATCAGTGTCTCATTATTGGACAGTATCCAGGAAGGGATTACTCATTACACTGATGGGATGTGTGTGTTTCATCAAAAAACTATTTACATCAAAGAAAGACTATTTGTAAGAGAATAAAATAATACTTAATCCACAATTAAAACTATGAAGGTTCTCTCACCCACTTAAAAAACATAGTTCTGACTTATTTTAAAAATAATAATTCTATCAATGGGATGATGTCTGATCAGAAGGAAAATGACCATTGACATGCCATTGTAGGATTCCAAGTTCAAACACTGATTTAGGCCCATTGCTGTCACTTTGCTTTTCAGAACTATTCAAGTAAAACTTTATTATTCAAGTTGAAGTCTGAATGTCACATCATTGAAAAAAAAAGTAACGGGAACCTTAAGCATATATATTTTTTAATTAAATATAGTTATTTATAAAAAGCAGAAACTAGTTGATCTAATACCTATGATAATCTTTCAGAAACACAGGCCTAAATGCAGTTATAAGGCTAGCTTTTTGCCCTCTTTAAAAGACAAGTATATTTACATAATATAATGGTTGGTACTGCCATTCACCTATTTTATCTACATCCAATTTCACTATTTGGGAAACAGGACACAATACCATCCAAACATACTCATAGTCTTATAAGAAGTGTCCAAAGGAAGGGATAAAGTCTATTGCTACAGTACCAAAGAGATATGGTACAAAGGAAGGAGTATTTGCTCTAAAATTAGAAGAACTGGTTTCAAATTCTACCAGTGATGCAACCTCTATGATCTTGGGCAAATACTTAACCCCTGTGAACCTTAGTTTCCTGATAAGTAAAATGAGTGGGTTAGATTAAATAACCTAGAGAATCCTTTCTATATTTAGAATAAAGCTGCTGTAATCAAGTTTTCTCTTCTGCAAAGTTCACTGATCTGCCATAGGGATTGGTGGTCAATTGAGTCAAGCAGTTTAAATCAGTAAGTCTTTGTGAAACATTCAAGAAAAAGATCCTGTAATTATCCAAGGTTCGTTGTCTCTGTATATTTATTGTTATGACCTAAGTATTCATAATAGGTTGTCCTTCTGGATTGAAAACCTACGGAGGGAATGGTGACTACAAGATTAAAATATTTATATTGAAAGGATATGTCCAAGAGCATCCACTATTGTGAATGAGTCAATAACATCATCTTGGCACATTATTGATAGCTTTGGATCGGGCTTTTTCCCCCTAATTAAACATATTCTACTCCAAATTGGTCAGCCAAAAAAAAAAACCATATGTGGGGTTTTTTTTAGTTTTTTTTGCAAGGCAGATCGGGTTAAGTGGCTTGCCCAAGGCCACACGGTTAGGTAATTATTAAGTGTCTGAGACTGGATTTGAACCCAGGTACTCCTGAGTCCAGGGCCAGTGCTTTATCCACTGCGCCACCTAGCCGCCCCCCATATGTGGTTTTTTTTGATGGAGTTTAATCTTATGAATGCATTTTTCACATAATAACACTTGTATATACATGGTTTGCAAAAAGTCAAAATATTTACAAATCTCACAGGCTTGTGAGAGGACAAATGTTTCTTAGCTTCCTGCGGGATTAAACAGACTATATATTTTATGTTTCCACTTATTCTGTTATTAAATTTGTACTAGCAATGCTTGAATGATATAGGATAGAATTACCATAATTACATAAGTCACAATTTGGGGGGGGGTTCTCTCCACAGATTCAAAGTCCATTTGATTGAATGAGGTTAAGCTGCCTAACAAATGCAATTTGATGTAAAACACAGTGCTGAATAAATGCAAACCTCTTTCCCTAATTAGAGAACAAGTATTTAAAATACTTCTGTTTTGAGGTAGCTTGAATACACAAAGCAGTTTCTTTTTCATAACACTGATTCTCTAATCACCTAAACAGGGAGTGCAAGTCTAAATCACCATGAGATTACTGCTTCCATGTACATCTCTGGAGAATCTGATACTGAAATATTACAAGTTCAATTTCTGTGTGAAAATTATTGGAATGCAAATGGATAGAAAACTTAATGAGAATTAAAAGACAATACAGTTCCAAATGACAAAGAAAGAGCAACTAAAGGAATGTGAACAATCCTTGTAATTAACATTTAAAATCACTTTTTGTGGGGGAGTGATTATAAAATGGAGATGTATCCTGCCTATGATTTCATTGCTGAGGGAGAACCTGGTAGGAAATTTCCTCAATCAAATCTGAAACTTGAGTCCTAGAGGTTGCTTGATCCACTCATACTCCTAGTATATATATGTATATATATATATGTATATATATATATATATATATATATATATATATATATATATATATCAGAGATGAGACTTGAATTCAGTTTTTCCTGATTTTAAAGCCCAGTTCACTATGCATCTATATATGTCATATTACCTTTCAATATAAATGCATTTAAAATTGAGGGTTTGGGAAATATTTTTAAAACAATAAGCTCTGAAATAACAAAACATTAAAATTAAGAACAGTTTCATTATGATCAGGAAGGCAGAGCCATCAATCACTGTATTATCTGTCTTAATGAGCACAACAGCTTTACTCAAACCCCAAGATTGACTTAAAACATCAGATAAAAACTGGGAGAGAACTGGGGTTGCACAGGTGGTTGTCATGTTTGGAGGAAGATCAAGCAAACCAGGAGTGAGGATTCAGATTGGGAGGGAAGGGCTCTGGGTTAAAGGGTTAGGACAATGTTCTCTCAGGGTGCCTGGGTCAGAAGTGATGTAATTTGAATAAACACCATCATACTACTGTCTTCTTATCACCTCTTTTTCCTGCTTCTACTATTCTGTAGCCATTGAATATGGCTTATAGTACCACCTCACTCTTCCAAAAATAAATAATAATAAGATTAAATGTGAGTGGTCAAAGAGATTCTTTGAAAACATATATGAAAACATATAATGGATCAGAAAGCATGACTAAATGCTTTATATACAAAGGAGAAATGAAACAGGTTATGTTTTTGAGAAATTTATATTTGAGAAAACAATTTATAAACAGATAAGAAAACACAAAATCTATTCAATGTAATCCATGAATTCACAATTGCAGGGATCATAAAAGGTCTCACACAGGTCTTGAGGTAAGCTTTATGGAATTAGAGAATCCAAGAGGCAGAAGTATGTAGGGAGAGCATTCCAGATATGGGGGGAATCCACCTATGCCAAAGCAAATGGGGAGGCCAAGTCAAGTTGGTCATCATTAAGGGCTTACCATGTGTCATGGCTTCATTAAGTGGTAAGGATAAAAAAGAAGTCTTGTCTCAAGAAAGTCCAATGGGGGAAGAAATACTTCAAACAACTACTTATATACATAGACAATATGTTTATATATATGAAATTGGAGATAATAAGTAGAGGGAAGACATTAACCTTAATGTAATGACAGGTAAGGGAAGTTATAAATTTGTCAGCTTACACAGAACATAGAAAATATATATATATATATATATATATATATATATATATATATATATATATATATATATATATATGATGTATATGACTGGGAAAGAAATATCCAGTCCAAAATGGTACCTTGAGCCAGTGAAAGACTATTATTGCCAAATAAAAAAAAAAAAGTTTGCATTTTATCCTAAAAACAGCAGGGAGCCATTGAAGTTTCTTGAATGAGGTGACCTGATCACTTTTTTCCTTTAGGAGTATCAGTTGAGTAATTGTGTGGAGAATGGATTGGAAAAGGAAGAAACCAGTTAGAAATCAATAGGTTCAGGCAACAGGAGGCAAAGGCCTGAAACAGAACAGTAAGTGAAGAAAATGAGACAGATTTGACAGATATTGGGACCTAGTTTGGAGACTACTTTTCCACCACCCCACCCTATAAACCCTACAACCACACCTACTTCCAACAACCCCCACATCCTGTCCTTTTTTTTGAAACTTAGGACATTAATTTTTTCCTAATCTTCTTTAGCTCATTAAGATCTTTCAAAGAACACTCTCACTGAGTCTTTCAAAAGCCTAGCTTATAATTCATCTCATCTTTGATATGAACTCATTAAGGGAAATTAGATATTGGCAATATTTTCACTCAGTTTGGGTTTCCACTCCCTGCTAAGCATTTTTTGTTCTTATCCTTACCAGTTCAAGAATCATTCTTCTAGTAATCATTCATTGAATGTTAAGAACATAGGGATCATTCCCCCTCCTCAATCTCTCTCTCTCTCTCTCTCTCTCTCTCTCTCTCTCTCTCTCTCTCTCTCTCTCTCTCTCTCTCTCTCTCTCTCTCTCTTTCTCCCCTTCTCCCAGCCAGGGAATTACCTCTCTTCCCAAATAAAGGTATGGATCTTCACAAACTTAAAATTTATCAAGGGCTATGCTTTAGCCATTCAATCAAATGTAAGAAATATACTAACTTTGGAAGATTCTCACCTAATCCATTTCCTCAACTTCAAGTAATTAGGATGGTCATGGCATCAGATTTCTTTGGGCTGGGACCCTTGGGAAGAAGTTAGTCTTAGGATTAGAATTGTGTAAGAAATTTTTAAAATTAGCTAAAAGGTACAAAGAGGAAAAGATGAAAGCAGGCCTAAAACTCAGGTTTCCTAAATAGTTATTTAACATTTTTCCAATAATTCATAGAGGTAAAGATATCTTTGTCAAGTCTTGCACCTTAATCAGTGAAGAGCATTAACCAAATGTCCCAGGTAAGATTTTATTGGTTTCCTACTATGTGCCAGTGTAACCGCCAGATATACAGAGGCAGAATAAAACAATCCCTGGACTCGCCCCTTGGTAAGTCAAATAAACTGAAAGGTGCTTATTCCGTGCAACGACATCAGGAAATTGGCAGAAATCCCACTCAAGCAATGTTAAACTGGATATCCATTCTTCACTGAGCATCTGTTTCCTTCACTATTAACAAAGGTCACAGGCGTCTTTGCTGACTTTTTTTTCATTAATTCATTTGTTTATTTGCTTACTTGTTTGTTTGTTTTTGCCTCCAGAGGCCCAGAATATAAATTTCTGCTTTATCTGACGTTCTATTTTGACTCATAAAATGAGTGGAAAATGAGATGTCAAATGAACTATCATATCTCAATATATAATGACTGACTACTTTAAAAGTCAGAAACTTAAAAATGATGATTCGGATATAAAATTAAGTATGATTTTTGCTTATAAGATGATAATAAAATTGCTAGAAAAGGATATCTTAACTGATTTGCATTAAGATTGATTCAAATTTGGTGATCAAGTTTAAGGACAATGACTTGCTATTTTTTTACTGTAATACATAATAATTTAAAGATAAAAGACCCTCAGAACTTGCGACTATTCTCTTCTCCATTTAAGATTTCTACAGCCTTCTATCTTCTATTTGGTTCTTTGACCATAGATGATGACTGATAAGACACCAAACTTAGAATCTGGAAGACATGAGTTCCAATACTCCCCCAAACATTAGCTATGTGACCCTGGCCAAGTCCCTGAGCTTTGATTTTTCTCTTCTATAAAAAAAAGGCATAATAATATTGCCTACTCCACAGAGTTGTCATGAGAATGTCCAATGAGATAACCTGTAAAGTATTTTCAAGTCTTACAATGCTATGTAATGATGACATATTATGATTATTTTAAGTGATTGTGCATGAAACAAATTTGAATTTGGTGTCACCTGCTTTCTTCCCACTCCTACCTCTGACCCTATCCTGGGATGTCTAACTAGACCAATCTAAAATGGCTCTGGAGTCACCATCTTGCTTTTATTGCATTCATCTAACACCACCATACATCAATAGATCATTTTGAAATAACAAAATGAAACAAGTTCCTTGCCTCCAGAAAAAAAACTGATATTGTCTGATTACATTACATGTCTGAAGTATACTATTTGTCCTTCCTTCCTTTGTTCCTTCCTTCCTTTGTTCCCTTTCTTCCTTCCTCTTCCCTCTCTGTGTCTTCCTTGCTTTTTCAAGTTTTCTTATACAAAATGACTAATATAGAAATGTTTTACATGATTGATTTTTTTATAACCTAATCAGACTGTTTACCATCTAAGTGAGGGGGAAGGGAAGGGAAGAAGGGAGAAATAGAATTTGGAACTCAAAAGTTAAAAAAAAGAAAATGATGTTAAAAATTGTTTTAAAATCTAATAGGGAAAATATAAAATATCATTTCAAAAATTACAAAGTATTTTGCACACATTATTTCATCTCAGTGCAATCTTAAGAGACAGGTAAGACTACAACCTGTTCCTCTTCTGACAAAAGCCAATCTAAAGACAGCATTAATATATAGAGAGCCCTGGGGAATTGATTATGAGTTAGTCTGTCTCCTCATGACCCTTGGCACAATTCCAGCAATGCTGAATTAGCTGTTTCCTCTTGCACTATGCATAATCCACTACCATCACCCCCTTGTGTAACCCAGGATAAAGGGTGAAGATGGCAGTTGGTAGGAAAGAAAAGTCATTAGAGAAAAATGAGGGAAAATATACATAATTAAAGAAAGGCAAATGAAGGGGAAAAATAAAAATCAGCAGGAAAAAGTGAAGATTAGAGAAAAATAGATGAAGGCAAATTTTTAGGAAACGCTGAATTTGAAGTCACAGGCTTCTAGTCTCAATATATATGCAATATAATTCATTTTCCTCCTTCCCTCTCTATCTTCATATATATAAATATATATATATATATATATTCATATTTATATAGCTTGTCCTCAAGTTTCTCAAGTCTATAAACTGTCTTCTCTGGAAGAAACTAAAAAATTAGTAACAGACCAAAGTTAGAAGGTTACATTTTCTCAGTGTGAGACTAAGTGGATAATAAATTATATATGTTAACCAGGTAACTTCTAGGCAGTTAATTAAAAGAAAAAAGATATTGTTCCCCACACCAAAGGTATAATCCTTTTATTCTCTAGATAAATATTAAGGTTCCTTAGTGGAAATTCTTTTTAAACATTTCAGTAATTAATGCCTTAGAACACTGAGACAAATTGTATATCAAGCATCATATGTATGTTTTATAGTTCCTTGACAAAGAGAGCCCTGCTGTTATTGGGCCTTCTTGGCTCCCGACTCATCCTTCTCAGGAAGGTTGACACGCTGAGTGATTCTCACCAACAATTCAAGCTTATTCATTGGAATCCTTTTATTAGATGCTCTTGTATTCACTAGTGCCTTCTACCTCCCTTTATTTATGATAGACACCTTGCACAATAGCTGTTAATGGCTGAATTGTTTACTTTTATCTCAATAGCCTTTCCTGGTGATGCCATCAGATCAGCATTAAAGTCATTTATTAAAATTGCTCTTCTGTTTTCCCCCTTCTCTCTAGTAAAATAACCGGTATCCTAGCTCAGGCCCTTCATCTCACCTGAACTATTGCAATGAATTCCTTCTTCTCCCAATGAAACTTTTACATACCTGTCAATCTGATTTTTCTAGTAATTTTCCTAAAGCATAGTTCTGATGATATCTGCGTAACCCAGTAAACAACAATGGCTCCCTAGTACCTCTGTTTAGTATTTAAGGATTTTCATATCCTTATCCTTTCCCACCTTTCCAGTATCACTCTTCTCCATGCAGTCTATGATCCGACCATTTTAGACTACTTGCTATTTCTAACACATGATCTCCAACACCAATCTCCCTATCTTTTCAAATCACTCATCCAAGGAAGTCTCATTTTTTTTTTAATCAAATGTTTGGGGAAAGCAGGGCAGATTCAACTTCAGCAAACATGTTTAGGCATTGTGCTGTGATATAAATATATTAAAATACAATTTTTAAAATTTTAGAAATATATATCTATACAAAATTCTCTTTAATTTGATAAGGACTAGAACAATTATTTTACCTCCATATGGCAAGGAATCATACATGTAAGCACAGCTAAAGATGTGATAAGATCAATATTATCATAAGATTAAGATATTTATATCTACTGAGTCAGAATTCATTGTACAAGAAGCAAACCCCATATAGCTAACTTTCTGAACATGAATTGAGTCCAAAAATTACTTTGGGGTTACTATGAGAAACCAAGAACCAGCCTGTTCAGAAACAAGTCAGTCAGCTATTCAACCTTGGGCAAGTCATTTTATCTTATTATTTTCATCTATAAAATGAGAGTGTTAGAATATATGACTCTCAGATCTTCTTACTCCAAAATGACTTGATTCACCTTTAAGCATATGTAATTATGCAATGAATATTTTACGTGATTTATAATTTTATCAATAATAATATCCTTTCCAATGACATAGATTTTCATCTATCCATATCCTCTCATTTCATATGTTTTTGTCTTCCCATTAGTCTATCAAAATCAATACATAGCAGCTGATTTACTCTTTTAACTGATATTCACAGAATCTCAAGGGGCAGTAGATAAATCTTAGGAGGAGGTCTATAAACTTGAATAGTGAAAATTTATATTTTTATTTTCATTAATCTCTAAGTAAAGTTTAGTATTTCCTTCAATTATGAATTTTTAGTAAAGATTATCAGATTGGCTTCTGTGGGAGGGTGGGGGAAAATTTGTAAAATTCAAAACCCTACAAAAATGATATAGGTAGAAACTACTATTGTATATAACCGGAAAACAAAATATTTATATAAAAAGTATGATTTTTAAAAAATGTATATTATGAAGAATGTTGCATAGATTTCAGACTGACAAACATGTTCATAACATACAAGAGGTTAAAACCATATACTCTATATTTTTTGACATTGATTATTATTTGCATAACTTTGAATAGTGTGTACAATGAAAAATTATCATTATTAGAACCAAAGTGTCCTGGAGCCAACTGATAATAACATTGCTTTCCAGTTATTCATTGTTTTGTTAAATATCTAGACTTAGGGAAAAACTTTAATAATGCAGATTAAACTTGTGTCTTTATACTTTTTACCCCTTTGGAGAGTTAGTGGTTAAACATTTATTAGCACACCACTGATCATAAACAACAATGCTTCAATCAACTAATCTTATTAATGTTAGACTTTCTTACACACTCTGATTTTAAATACATTCGACTTCTATTTTTTATACCTAGTTATAAGGATCAAAATTTATTTCACCATAACAAAATGACCAAAAGCCCATATTTTGATCCCCCTACTAGGTACCAATAAAGTTACTTAATTTTCAATGTCATGTAATGTGTTTTGCCTCTACCCCTAAGTTCTTTGTTGGTCCTTTGTATTTTCATTGTACAGATCTGGGATATGGTGATATAGGGAGGAGGAAAAGTGATCATTATTGGAAATTTACATCATTAGAGGAATACATAAGGATTTTATCTATCTCTCAGGACTGAAGTGACAGATACATTGGATGAGATGAAATAATGTGTGCAAAATATTTCTTAATTTCAAAATGACTTATTAATATAACTTACAAATACTTAATAATGAAAACAAGATTTAGAAGGAAAGAAGAAAAAAAATTCAAATGGCCCCTGAATGTTTGCAACAGGAAAAAAATACTGATAAACACTAGAGTAATTTTTGGTTGGTCTAATTGAACATTCTGTGGTATGGTTTAAAGATAAAAGTAAGGAAAAAGCAGATGACACTTTTTAATTACCTTTCACTTTTAATCTATAGGAAATTATCTTCATACCATTCTTCATTTCTAGATTTTAATTATAAATAGACACATTCAACCATCACTTTCACTGGAACAATAATACCATTTTTTTCACATAAACCAACTGAGCATATTTTTGTCTTCCCTTTTGTTGCATTGCTTTAACACCATAATTTTTCTATGGAAACCACAAGACCAAAAAAAAAAAAAACTCATAGGCTTCTCAAATTATACATGTGTCAAGACCTTTGAAGTTATCTAATCAAACTTTGACATTTTTCAACTGAGTAGTCAGAGGCCCAGAAAAATGTATGCTTTACAGAAGTTCCTATAGTAGAAATTGAAAGAATCAGAATTTGAACACAGGTCCTCTGCTTGTAATTTCAGATTTCTTTATATTGGACCAGTTTGAAGAAAAATTTCAAAGCTCAATTGTACACTCCCCATCAAATAGTTCTAAAGTGTTGGTAGTAACACATTTCTTTTCAGACTGAGTGGGTGAGCTATATAACATTAGCATCTGTGTTAGCTGAATCATCTGAGTTAAGTTTTCTAGGATCCTGTAAAAATGAGAGATTCTCAGTAGATCTAAGTATCCTTTTAAAAAATCCATATTGAAAGTGACATCAAATAGCAGAAAATTAATTTAATTCCTAAGGGGAAGGGGAAAGTGTGCTAGATACAAATATAAAAATTCATTTGGACTTTTTATAGACAAGTCTGGATTAGAACCCATAGCTCTTAATTTTGAGTTTATTATCTTATTTCATTTGGTCCTATAAAATCATTGAAACTTGGTCTATAAAAAAGGCAATTTTCAGACAAATAAGAAGGGAGAATATTATTCTATGAAAATTACATAAAATACATGTATTATTTAGACCAAAATAGACATTAGAGCAATAAAAATTGAATAATGATAAACCCTTTTAATGTTTACATTTAAATATCTTTTTAAAGTTTCCAAAATATTTTATAGCTATCATCTCATGAGCCTTACAATTTAATCAAGAAGGTACAATATTTAATATTATTTCCATTTTCTTTTGAGGAAATTGAAAGTTAGGAAAGTGAAATTACTTATTCCTGGATAACCCAGAGAGTCAGTGTCAGACAGGATGTGAAATTAGTACTTTCTGATTCTGATAAGCACTTCATCTACCATGAGCCCCTGGCATTTTTTCTTAAAGCTTCCCAATTCTACAATCTTTAAAAAAAAATTTTTAAATTTATTTAAGGCAATGGGGTTAAGGACATGCCCAAGGTCACACAGCTAGGCAATTATTAAGTGTCTAAGGTCACATTTGAATTCAGGTCCTCCTGACTCCAGGGTCAGAGCTCTATCCACTGTGCCACCAATTGCCCCTCAATTCTACAATCTTTTCACAGATTTCCCTTTATGTAGGATTTGCACAATGGTGAGAAACATAAAAAAGTTATAGAAATAAATTGAAGATAATTGAAATACCAAACACAAAGGATTAAAAATTTAAATGAAGACAAGAAAAAAAATAAAAGATTTGGTTTCTTTTTTCTATCAGACACACTAACCCCGCTCCCCCGAACAGTTTTTTTTTAAAGTTAAAGTGTAGAATCTAAAGAACTAGAACACAAGACATGATTTCCCTATTTATAAAATAATTACTATCTATCTAAGATCACAAGTCAATATGTTCATCCCTTTGGGAGTAAAATCTTGGGTTAGCTGGCATTTGGGATGAATTAACTCTGCTTACCAGAGACTAGAATCACGTTCTGTAATATATCCCATCATCTACCTTTAAACTGCCTCTCTCTGGTTCAGTTTTTTTTTTCCTCCCCTCTGATTGTCTTCAAAAATTGTGACTTTAGGGATATTTTGACAAACTACTGACTGTAATCATTTTTAGAATCTGAATTCTAGCATAGCCATACTAGGAAATGCTGGTACTTGTTGATATCACTGAACTTTTCCCATCAATTGCCAACAAGAAAATTAACTTTCTCTCTCCAAAAAATATTATGCAAGGAAAGTTTAATTAAGCATTAGAGGAAACAGATTGTCAGGAGGATGTGCGGTTCCACAAACTGGACTGGAGATTTTTAAACTAAGAATTCTCTCTAATAGGTGAAGTATGAGAGTTAAAGATTTGGGAGCACTTGATATATCCTATTCTTAATTCTGCCTTCTCACTATATCTTCTATTTTAGGTACTGACAGTTCTGACCAGAGTAGGAAAAGAAAATGCTTCAAAGAGGTCATTCTGAAGTCATGGTGAATCTCAGAGCATAAATAAAATCCATTAAATTATAAACTACTTTTGGTCTCACACACTAAAATAATTATTTCCATTCCAATTTTTAATCAAATTTAGACAACTGACATTTCTTACACTTAATTCTTCTACCTTTTTTAACTGTAATTTTTTTCATCTTACTCAAATAGTCCTTTGACTTACCTCTATAAATACTTCCCAGAAAAGACCTCAAAATCTCAGAAATTTAACTAAAAGCAGTGAACAAAAATGACATTCTTTGTTATAATTATCATTAAAGTCTTTTTTTCAAAAAAAATATGCAAAGCAATATTCTCCTTTTCCCATCTTAACTCCAATCACTTTCTCACACCAGGCATTCCCCTTCAGCATGTTAGCTTCCTCCTTGTAAGAAACCTCCTTATAATAATGTAGGAACTTCTCAGATCCACTCTACTCACTTTTTTTTTTTTTGGTTAAGTGGCTTGCCCAAGGCCACACAGCTAGGTAATTATTAAATATCTGAGGTCGGATTTGAACTCAGGTACTCTTGACTCCAGGGCTTGTGCTCTACCCACTGTACCACCTAGCCGGCCCCACTCTACCCACTTCTAACCTGATTCAGCAGCAGACTTCTAAGACTTTTTTCACTCCCTTCCTTTTGCAGGAATTGTAAGTTTTGTATATTGTTTAGCTTCCTTTTATGAGTCTCACTTTATTAAAATGTGAGACGAGAGGACAGAGGGCTGTTTCTTTTTACTTATATTCTTCACTGCTTAGTATGGTGCCTAGCACTTTAGCAATTAACAAATATTCTTTCTTTTTATCTACCTACCTTCCTCATACCTACCTGCCTGCCTGCCTGCCTGCCTGCCTGCCTGTCTGCCTACCTATCTATCTACCTACCTACTAGCAAAAGGATGAAAGTTCATACAATATACAATAGTTATTAGATGTGAATTGTAAAAGTCATGACATTAAGAGGTACCAAAAAGAGAGACTATTTTGACATTTTATTAAACCATCTATTTTTGTTTAGCTCTAATCCATGGGCTGCTCCATACCCAGTCATCCCATCTGAAAACTATTTAGATGATCAACTAAGTGACCCCATATACCTAAAATCACTAGGCTAATTTTCCTAGGGGGACTAAATCAGAAACCTTGTACTGGATTAGCAACTGCTTTAAAATTATTTTTTATTAATTTTGAACTTAATTACAACCCCCCCCCCCCAAATTTCCTTATATACCCTTTCTCTAGAGAGTTCAAACTCTGATGCTTAATTTGACTTTTGTTGCTTGCTGCAGTCAGGAGCAATTCCCCCTCCCCATTATACATATTTTTAAAAGTCACTTTGTTCTTGATAGTTATCAATCTCTGTGATGCTACACTTGCTAGTATACAGAGCAGGATGCAGTATTGCACTTTTATGAATTAAATTAGAAACAGACAGTTACAAAACCAACAGTAGCGGCTATGTAAGGCAGAGTTTCCTCTGAAAAATCTTTGATCTATTTAAGTGAAGGGAATCTCCTTTGTGCCTCCCCTCCACAGCCAGCAACACCCCCACATAAAACAAAACAGGCCCCACTGAGGCTATATCTCCTTAGGCCTGTAGAAAAATGTAGACACAAACTGGTGTTACCCAACTGTAAATCACTAATTTCCATCCATTTAGAGGATGTTCATCCAAAACAAAATTTTATGACCAAATGAAGAATTTCTTAACTTTGGAAATCCAGTGAGGAGAGACTAACTTTAATGGAGAGCTTAATGTCAGTAATTAAGTTTCTAGTGAGAAATCAGCTGTCACTAATTAGGAAAGTTTTTCTATATTTTGAGGGCAAGGAAGAGATGCAGAGAAGGTGGGGGTGGACTGATTCATGGCACAAATAATGAAGGTTGAAAAAGGATAGGAGTAAAGTTTGTTGTAAGAAACATGAATGCTCAGATAAAAGGTGATATGTCATAAGCCTTCATGATAAAACTGGGTAGGGTGAAACCTCCACTGCTATCTTCAAAATGTTGAGAGAAATCAAGGAAAACATTCAATACATTGGGCAAATACCCTATGGTGATATTATGGGAGGTCTTGGATGAGAGTCAGCAAGCAAGGCTGAATTGTTGAGATCCCTCATCATTAGAGTAAGCATCCCAATCATCCCATTTGAGTATCTGAATATTTGAATGTGGAATTCACCACTTGGACATTAGTTTTGCTGTTACCAGGGGAGACTTGTTGATCTCCCTCAGGATCACAGGGTCACTGATTCAAAACTGGAATTGATCATGAAGGGCTTGTAGACCTTGTCCTTGGTCACAGACGTAAGCAAAGGAGGTCCTACAATTCCAATTGAGTGCCTGTCGTATTTTCCTATGTTCTTCCATGGTTAATTGATTTTTCTCTTTTAAGAAATGAATTTTGATGGAGAATTAGTAAAGATACTGTTTTATCATGGATCAAGAGGAGGGAAAGTGGCATAGAGAAGTTCATTCATCTTAGAATGAAGATAATCTGGAAAATAAAGAAAAGCAATGGCAGAAATTGTAAAATACTCTTTAGATATATCAAAGGGTTCAATTCAAACTGTAATATTTATAAAGCATTCATAAAAATCAAAGAAATAGTAAGTAATTGTCTACACTTAGAAGAAACAAAACCCTACAAACAAGTGATTAGCAAAAATGTCAAGTAATCCAACTCTGAATACTTAGCACAAAATGAAGCAATGTCCACATACTAGCAAAACTTTTCCTAAAGAGCTCTGAGGATGACTTAAAAATATGCAAAATACATAAAGGCATTATTTAACTTATTTAGTGCTTCATCATGGCTGAATTCTCTTTCTGTATTATTTTGATTTTAAACTATCTTTGTCACATGAATATCCATGGAAAACTGGTCGTCTGGGAATATATGAAGCATGTGAAGAAAAGACCAGTACCATTGACAGTTATTAGAAATTTGAGTATATCAAAGAAACGATATTTTTCCAGAAAGTTCAACCAATTTAAATGCTTGCTAAATAAGCCATAGAGTCTTAATTCTTAGTTATAGCTGAATTTCTAATAATCTGTAACTGCTTGCTAGCATAGAGTCAGTATCTTTTAGTGCAAAGAATTCTGAATTTGGAGACAGATGGTCAGGTTTTGAACTGTATCTTTTCTGCTTTCTATGGACCTTGAGAAATTCACTGAACTTCTCTAGCTCTCTATTTCTACTTCTGTATAAGGAAGTGAGTGGAACAGATGATGTCCATTGATAAGGTATATTCTTTATCTACGGCTCATAATTTCATGACATAATCTGACCAAGTTTCCTTTATCACTTATTTGTTCCTCCCCCCCCCTCAAAAGAATTGGTACTACATCCACAGTGGAGTAACTAAATGAGAAAAGTACTTAAAGAAAGAGATGGCACTGTTTTCTTGGTGGTTAAATGTTTAAACATTATGGTAGAAATGTTTATGATTCATATGAAATTTTGTAAATTGATAGGTGTTTCAACTACTAAATTAACAAGCATTCATTGAAATCCAACTGTCTGCTGTTTGAGTTTACATTTAATTAAGACCCCCCCCATACCCCTCCCAAATAGAAGACACAGTTTTGTACCTCAAGTCTTTTATCAACCTTCTAATAGGAGCAAGGAGGAAAAATAATTAGAAACTTATGAACAATTGAGAAGAGCAAGTTTAATACCAAACCCTGGAAGATAAAAGGATTGTTTCAATGGGTAGAAGTAAAACTCAGCCTCCTATATGAGCAAGAAAAAAAATGGATTCTCCTGTCATTTTCCTCTAATCACAATACCGAGAAAGTTTCATGGCTAATTAAAGGAAAAATTAGTCATAACTACTAAGATATCCAGACTGTCCCAGTTTCCTTCCCCTGACATTCTTTCTAGAGAAACCAATTGAAAAAAAATTGAGTCTCTCGTGGACAAAGATCAAGGATATCATATACCTGTTAAAATTATACCAGAATAAGGAAAATAATATACACAATGAGCACAACAATATAAATAGAAAGAAAAATAAAAAATAACTGAATATTATGAAGTTACAATGATTGAACTTGTTACCTACTTTGCAAAGGCGGGGAACAGCAGGTTTGAACACTGAATACACTATCAGACTTAGTATATTGGTTAGTTTTTTGAATTGATTGCTCCCATCCTTTCTTTTTTTTTTCTTTGTGAGAAAACTTTAGGAAAGCACTATGCATTCAAAATTAAAGGTGATAAAACATTTAAAAATATTTTTCATAATCAGATCCTATATAAAAGCAGCTCAAGGAAAGCAAGAAAGGGGAAAAGGAAGCATTTTCTAGAACTTAGCATGCATGATGGCTTCAGATGATGGGTGTAATTGAAATACATCTAACTTGAAGTGGATCAATGGATATTTTGGCCACAGAGTTCTGAACTTCAGGAATGCAGAGTTTTCTCCCCTCACCACTTTTCATCTCTAGTCATTCATTACCCAAGGAATCATTTCCCCTTTACATGCACAAGTAAAACATTCTATTTGTTGCCACATGTCTAAAGGTGTAAGAAATGGGAAAATAATATAATTCAACTCAAATTAGTCACATGAAATCCAGGTTTGGCATCAGGATGTAGATGTGGAATTCTGGGAATCTAGAGTTAATTGGGGAGGGCATCATGAAGATGAAAATTTTTAATGTAATTGTGTAATTGAAAGAACACTCGACATTTCTGTGTACCTCAGTTTTCTTCATCTGTGAAATAAGGAGATTGAATTAAATGTCTTCCAATATCCCAATCAACTGAATAATTCTGTAAACCTAAGAACTGATCAGAAGCAGACTAATTCACTTTACTTTATAATAAATTTGGGTAATGTGGCACTATAATACTGAGGAAACAGAAATTCTGTCGGGGGTCGGCCCTGACCGCCTGGGTGGATAGGACCTCCCCGGGAGTGAGGTCAGACCAACCCAGAGAAGACACGGCTCCTTAAGGGGAGCAGTGGCTTCGCCTGGTTGGCCTGTGTCCATTGCTCCAATCGGGTGGTAGGTTCTGCCCTCGGGGCGGATCGGGGTGGCAGCCCGGAAATAACTCCCTATATTATCCAGCGCCCTGAGCTATTCGGGGGATCCCTCTGCACCTAATAAAACATATGCCTCCTGAAGACGTGTCTGCCTGAGTCCCTCCTCGCTGATCCCCGGGGGAGGGAAAAACCAGGGACGCCTGAAGCAGTGCCCACTGAGGAGCTCACTCGAGAGTCCGGGGAAGAAGACCCCGGACAAAATTCTATCTCCATATTGGTTCAATCATAGTCTACTACTGAATGGCATATAAGCTTCCCTGTGCCAAAGAAAAGCTTATAAAAATTTTTCCAAATCTTAGTCAACAACTCATCAGAAATGAAGAGAAAATATCACTTGCAGTTCTTAAACCATTTAATTTTTCTAACAAATTTTTGAAATGCAAGTTCATCCTTAAGTATCTAAAATGCCATTTAAGAACTTGGTCTGATATGATTCTCTGATGCATCATCAGTCTTCACCCTGCAGTATACATAAGAGAGTGCCTGAAAACGATTTTTAAAAGGGTTTGTGCACTACAATCTCTTATCTAATTTAATTGCTTAGTTCTCCAAATGAATTTTTCATGCAAACATTGTTATACATGGTGATTGGGTCCCCAGATTGGCTGATAAAAACCTACTTAACTAGTTGAGTCCTAAATCCTAGAGAAGCTGAACACCATGAGTATTTCTTTGGGGAAAATCTATTTAGAGTTTTCTTTGGGAGAGGCTAGGTGGCGAAGTGGATAAAGCACTGGCCCTGGAGTCAGGAGTGCCTGGGTTCAAATCCAGTCTCAGACACTTAGTAATTGCCTAGCTGTGTGTCCTTGGGCAAGCCACTTGGCCCCATTTGCCTTGCAAAAAAAAAAACCTAAAATAAATAAATAGATAGATAGATAGAGTTTTCTTTGGGAATCAGGATCATTAATACTCAAACTCAAGCTAGAAGAATTGTTTTGCCTTTCCCTAAAGGAGAGAGGATGGAAGAGAGAAGTCCATGAGGTACAAATATTATCAGATTAGATAATATTTGCAAAGTGCTTCCACAGTGACTGGCCCATTGTTGATAATAAATATTTGTTTCCTACAATACCCTCCCCCTTGCAAGATCACTAGGACAACAGTTTGGCTGTGCAATTAGTTTGCCCAGTATCAACTAAACATTTAATAAACATCTGTGGCATACAAAACAATTCATTATATAAAAACAATTATTAACTCCTATAGGTATCCCTTTTGCTTGTGAATTTTGCATAATCATTTTTACAAGGTATATATATATATATGTATATATGTTTAACTCATGTGTATATGAGTTTATGAAGGGAAGGAAAAAGCTATTGATAATATTTGATAGCAATTTGCCAAATTGGTAGTAAGGAAATTTTTTCTTAGTTCTGGCAACAGAATCAAAAAGATTGAGAAATTATTTCCTCATTACAGTGCTCATCAGCAGTTTGGCTCTAGGGTAAAGAATTTTTTTGGCCACAACACTTGGATTGCATCTACTAAATTATAAGAGTTGAGATCTGGGTCAGTTGATAGAAATATCCATACTAATGGATCACTGTTCTATCTGACTAATCTCTACACTACTTCTTGATCTCCACCTTAAAGAATTCCTTCTTCCTTCCTTTAAGACAAATTCAAGAATCATCTTCTTCATGATGTCTTTTTTTTCATACACTACTCCCCAGTAAATAATACCCTTTTTTCCCCAACTACCTTGGTTTTAACTACCTTGGAGTTATTTTACAAAAAAGATATTATTCTTTATATATTTCTATATGGATCTGCTGTCTCTCCCATTTTAATACAAGCTCAAAGAGGGATGAGATCTTTATATTTATGTCAAGCATTTGCAATAATAATAAAGAGTAACTGCCCCAAATATGGAACAAATGTGAATTTCACGAGGTAAGCATATTTTTTAAAGTCAATATTTTCTAGTTTTTAAAGAAGGATGTGTGTGTGTGTGTGTGAAATAACAGATATGGGAAAGACCAACAAATTCCAAGGAAAACTTTTGGTTTTGGAATTGTATTCAGATTTTAAGACTGAACAGATTTCCAATTAGATCTCCCCCCCAAAATCTAATTTTTGCCTTCATTGAAGCTTATAGAATATTATTATAATTTTTTGAATAAATTTTTGAATCCATAAATTGCCAAAGGAATTGTATTTATGATTTTATTACAATAAGAATTCCAAGATGGGGACATTGCTTTCGCCCATTCACATTAATACTTTCCCTGCAATTCGGTCTTAGGAAATTTCTTGTGGAAGTACAAATGGGGGAGGGGAGGAAGAAAAAGAATTGCCTGTGAGGGACCAGGAGGTTTGTGACTCTTCTCGAGTCATGTAGCCAGTATGTATCCCAAGGGATACAGGATTCCAGGTCTTTCTGTTCCAAGGTCAGCTCTGTCCTAGATCACATTATTGCCCACTAAAATTCATAGAATCATATTGCACTGGTGTTGGAAGGATTTTAGAGAACATATAGCCCCAGTCCGTATTGTGAATGCATTTACAGAAAACTCTTTCTATTCATGGGATTATTTTTAGCCCAGAAATTTAACTTATATCCTAGTTTCATCCTTTCAACTACATTCAGGTTAACTGCACTTGGATATACTACTGTTTTGTCACCTCAAACTCAACAAGATCAAAATTGAATACATCTGTATTCATTGTCCATTACAATTTGACTCCATACTGCAATATCTCTCTAACAGATTATTGCATAATTTTCCAGTCATCCGAAGTATAAACTTGATAATTATCTGATACATTTCCTATATTTATCCCTTATATTGGATTCATAACTGATTTTAAGTTTAAGCAGGCATATAGTAAAAAGAATTTTTGTTTTGGAGCTATAATAGTTTGGACATTTATTATCTTAGTCGTAAGTCGGTTCATCTTTATCAGGATTCAGTTGCTATAATTGTAAATTAGGAAGTTGTATTCATTTCAAAGTTCTTTCTCAGCTAAAAATTTCTCACTAAATAATCCTGAAGTTTCTTCCTCTGAAGAATTTGAAGCACTCAAGCCTTAAATGAAGAAATTATCAAAAATTATCAAAAACTTCCTGAAAATTTGTTCAAGCTCTAGCTTTACTGGAGAAAAGTGAAATAACTCATATGCCTTCCACGAATTTAATTGCTAAAAGACACTTAGAAGTGGCCCATTGAGGGTAAAAACATCACTTGTACAAAGAGTAGCATTGTGGTGGCAAAAAATTGGAAATTGAGTGAATGTCCATCAATTAGGGAATGGCTGAACAAATTGTGGTATATGTGTATTATGGAATACTGTTGTTCTATTAGAAACCAGGAGAGATGGGAATTCAGGGAAGCCTGGAAGGATCTGCATGAGCTGATACTGAGAAAGATGAACAGAACTAGAAGAACATTGTACACCCTAACAGCAACATAGGGGTGATGATCAACTTAATGGACTTGTGCATTTCATCAGGGCAAGAATCAGGGATAATTTTAGGGTATCTGCAACAGAGAATACCAACTATATCCAAAGAAAGAATTGTGGAGTTTAAACAAAGACCAAAGACTATTACCTTTAATTTAATTTTTTTAAAAAGGCATTTTATTATGCATTTTTGCTATCTCTTATATATTTTCCTTAAGGATATGATTTCTCTCTCAACACATTCAATTTTGATCAATGTATAGCATGGAAACATTGTAAAGTCTATCAGACTGCCTTCTGTGGGGGGGGGGGTGGGAGGAGAGAAGCAAGATTTGAGGAAAAACTGTAAATTCAAAAAAAAAAAATAAAACAATGAAGAACCAAAACAAACAAACAAAAAAATAAATGTGAGAAGTGGCCCATTGGCAGGAAAGATAGAAGTGGCAATGCTGGCAGAAGAAGGAAAAGCTGTAATGATGCACATATTTTTATACTAGAGAAAGTGCCAATTTGCTTTGCTTCGTTATATTTCTTTGTTATAACTGAAATTCATTTTATAAAGAGAGGGATATAAAAAGGAAGCATCAATAAAATATTTTTTAAAAAGATGTAATAGGGGCGGCGGCTAGGTGGCATAGTGGATAAAGCACCGGCCTTGGAGTCAGGAGTACCTGGGTTCAAATCCGGTCTCAGACACATAATAATTACTTAGCTGTGCAGCCTTGGGCAAGCCACTTAACCCCATTTGCCTTGAAAAAAACCTAAACAAAAAGATGTAATATATAATAAGACTTATAAATCTGTTTGTACTCTATTCATGTTTCCACTACTAGATTACATAAGAAGTGCTTTCAAGTTATTTTTATAGAAACTATATTATATTCAAATATATTGATGTATTTTTCAGATGACCAGAAAATGACAAACTACGCTTTGCCTATGCAGTCTTTTCCCCCATCCTGTTCCTATAATTTCCTCCCTTTCTCCCAACTTTTTCAATTAATATATTACCTAGATCTAAGCCTTCCCACATTCTATCCCATGCTCTATTATTATCCGCAGAGAATTCCATATTCACATTGACAACTCCTTTGACAATCTCATCACTTAACTTCTCAAACTTTTCAATTTCAATAAACTCCTCCACTTCAATTACACAATATACCTGAGCAATAAGAACCTTCTGGGAATGCACTATATCCAGGAGGATGATGGTACTCTCCATCAAGTCACATGCATGCTCTTTTACTAGTACTCTGGCTCTTTTTTTGAGATTGGAACTGGGAATAGTCATTTAGAAAAACCTATCGGGGCAGCTAGGTGGCGCAGTAGATAAAGCACCGGCCCTGGAGTCAGGAGTACCTGGGTTCAAATCCGAGCTCAGACACTTAATAATTACCTAGCTGTGTGGCCTTGGGCAAGCCACTTAACCCCATTTGCCTTGCAAAATCCTAAAAAAAAAAAAAAAAAAAAAACAAAACCACCTAACACAAATCATTTTCTCATTTTAATGTATCTTTCTCCTGAAGCCTAGCTCACCTTTCCTTTCTCTTATCTCCCATTGAATTTGTAGACTACTAACCTTTAATTGAAGGGTTCAAACCAACCATGCTCATTCTCCTGTCTTTGCAAGTATATTCATCTGCCTTGACCCTGGGGCAACCTATTTCCCCTTGAAGAATTCTTCCTTAAAACCCTCATTTTGAAATGAGCCCAGGTCAGGCATTATTCAGTCACTGAACTCTGCCACCATGTTCCTTCTTTAATGCTTTCTCCCCACTCATTTTCAGCTCTGTTTTATGTATAATCTTTCCTCATTAGAAATTCCTTAAAGATAGAAGCTGTCTTTTTGTTTGAATTTATATCCCATAACCTTAGTGCAGCACAAAGCATCCAGTAAGCACTTAATAAATGCTTAACAAATAGATTTGACTCATTGCTTTTGTTTTCCTCAGCTATATCTAAATTCCTTAAGAATAGGGTTATATCATATACAGTTGCAGATTATGTTTTCCATAACTGTACCAGTCATCCTCCCCCAATGTTTTCCATATAGTTGACTAAAACAAACATCTATTAGTCACTTGCTTAATAAATTGATCAATCAACAACTTCTTCATCTATTCTCTTCACCATGGCCCTGTGCTGTATTCTTCCTTTCTCCCTTTTGGGCAGCCTTTTGTCTGTTGTATTCTCCTGTTAGAATACGTAAGTTCCTTGAAGGTAGAGGGACTATCTTACTGCTTTAATTTTTATCTCCAGTATTTAGCAAAGTCCCTGGAAGGTACTAAGGATTTAATAACTGCTTTTTCAATCTATCGATCTATGGATTATTTGTGAGGGGGTGTTTTTCCCCCAAAGCAACTCAAAAAAATTGCCTACCCTGATTTTAGAAGGTGGAGCATAATCATTCTTAGTGAAATGAAGGCCATCTCCTTTACAAATGGAAGGTCATATAGTAACATGCAGTAGTGAATCTTCCTCCCCTCCTCCACATTTTTTTTACTATACCTATTCAGTCCAGAGACTTTCTTTTGACCCATTAACAGATAGTTAAATCATGGAACTCATGAGGAAAAGGATATAGGTTGGTCACTTCACAGGTCAGCTAGTAAATGTCAAAAATGGAATGCTTAGAAGTTTTTCCTGTCTCTATCCAATGTTCTTTCTACTACCCCACCCAGTCTGCCTTTCTAATCTTTGTTATATGAAAGGGCTCTCTGGGGGGGAATAATTAAAGGAGGGTGAGGGAAACTGATAAAAGTTTAGGTGATGTAAAAGGAACCAAACAAAAATTTTCTTTTTAAACTGCAAACTACTTTACTAAATGCTTTGCTTCATTCATTCATTCTTAATTCAAATTTAAATTAGATGTTGTGGAAAATGTGTTAAGTGTCTGTCACCAAACACTTTGGTATACTATCCTTTCTATATAGAAGGTAGAGACTATAAAGAAGTCATTAAGGAATTACAGAATAAGATGATACAGTGGAAAAACTGCTGAATTTGGAATCAGGGAATTGGGATTCAATCTCAGGTTGACCACTTACTACACCTACATGAAGAACAGCAAATCATTAATTAATCTTGATCAAGCTCTGCTCCTCATCTTAAACAGTAGTTGAACTAGACAATTTTAAGATACCTTCCTACTCTAAATTTATGATCTTCTGTATTTTACTTGGAAGAACCTTCCATAATCTGTTTCCAACCTACCTTTTGTGATATTTTATAGCATTCCCTTCATTCATGGAAGCCAAGTGGGCTACCTTTCTAGATCTGATCCTTCAGGAAAGCCATGTCTAAAACGCATTCACTCTTCCTCTCCATAGGTTGTCATTCTTCAAGAAGCTCTCAAGAACATCCAAAGGTATTTGTGATCTCTGTCTGAGATTCCTCAAGTGGAAAATAAACCTGTTCTTTTGACACTAAGCTAAAGAGTTCTAACAAGAGCAATACTATTTGAGCCAATATAATATCATGGTTAATCTGCAAACACGTTTTTGTGGCCCCTTTTATATTTGAAGAAAAGAATTGAGTTGCTTCTCATCCTCAGATCCAAACTCTATTATTATTTTACTAGCAAAAGCAAGACAAATACATTTTGTAGTAGATTATTTTAGTTTAGATCTTTTAGCTTACATTCTTTTCATTTATAGTGTTTTTTTCATATATTTTTTTTAGGTTTTTGCAAGGCAAATGGGGTTAAGTGGCTTGCCCAAGGCCACATAGCTAGATAATTATTAAGTGTCTGAGAGCGGATTTGTCCAGAGCCGGTGCTTTATCCACTGTGCCACCTAGCAGCCCCTTTTTTCATATTTTTAATGGAAAACCTTTTTCAAAAAAAATCTTTTCATGTCATTTATGATTTCATTCAGTCATTCAATGAAAAATTTCATCATGTTCCCTTATAACCCAGCTGCCACAAAAGTTTCATCTAAAAAACAAAACATGAGTGTTTCTTTTTTCAGGAACTTCAACATCTTCACTAAACTACAAAAGTAATAAATGAGAGAGGGAGAAAGGAGAAGCACAAAACTGAAACAGCTGTGCAGTATGAGGGCATCAATCAGCATACCCAATTTTTGATAAGTTCCTTCAGTTAGAAAAAGTAATTGAATTTTAAGGATGTGGCAGAGAAATGGCATCACCCAATAGCTCTTAACTTCATCTGCTACCTACTAACATTAAACATCTTTTCATTTTAGAGTTTTTATTTTTAACACAGGCCGGAATTTGTCACCATTGCTATATCAACCTACTCCTTGCTTAGGACCACAGCTTGTTAGGAACAGAGTTTTTAATAGCATATAGCTAAAAATACTAGGTACCAAAATATGTTGAGCATGTTTTATGTTACATAGCAAACTGGGTAGAGAGTGTGGTGACTAGAAGATGCTGTTGTGTTTCTGGCCATTTTATAGCAGTCTCACAGATAAAGAGACAACTGGCATGGCAGATAGAGAACTAGTCCAAACCAATAACGCCAAAGTTCAAGTCTAAAATGTTCTAGTTCTGAGACCTGGGTAATCACAGAATTTTTCAGTCCTCTCAATAATTCTCTAAGGTTATTAATTACCCAGGAGATGCAGCCTTGAAGAGGTAGAAAGACTCTATGACCAATTATATATATAATTTAATTTACTTTTATAGTCAATTTATAGCACATATATGGTATATCAATAATTTTGTATCACAGTCCAATCAAGAAAAAGCTGTCGAAGATTAATTCTAATAATGAATTTCTAAAATAATGTACCAAAAGAACCCCAAGCAAAGTAGGTTATTTTAATATATTGTCAGATATGAGTTCTGAAGCAAAATTAGAATTTTTGAAGAAATTGACTAGTTTTCTAAATCTAGAAAAATTATAATTTTTCTTGCTCAGAACTTTTTTCTGAATGTTAAAAACAAAAGAACATTTATGACATTAAAAAAAGAAATAGACTACAAATGCTTTTGGAGTTCTTTTCATTCCTCTCTGAATATTCCTTCTCTGTCTCCTTTGCCAGCTTCTCATCTACTTCCTAATCTTTAAACATGGAAATCTGCCAAAGTTCTTTCCTCAGTCCTTTTATCTTCTCTAGTAATACTTACTTTCTTAGTTATTTTACCTACTTCCATGGATTCAATAATCACCTCTCTTTGGAGAAATCATATATCTTTATAGCTAGCCCATTTTCTTCCCTAAACCTCCAATCTATGTGTTGTCACTGAAATTTCAAAATCCCCAGGTTCAAAACTCTACTAATCATCCTTACCTCATTGCCTTGTCCTTTCTACTTTATCCTGGTTTTGATAATATCACAATACTCTTAGTGACTAGAATATCAAATCTCAGTGCCATTTTTGGCTTTCATTCTTCCCTACTCCCCACGTCTTAGCTGTCAGTTCATAGATTTTCTTTATAAGATACCTAGGACATCCATCTTCTCTCCTCAAATGCCACTGCAATTACATTTGTTCAAGCTCTCCTCTCTTCTATGCTAGATTACTGTAAAAATTTCCTAACTGATATTTATGCATTCAATATTCTTTCTCAAATGCATCTTTTGCCTTAAAGAAAAGATCAGTTGTTCCCTGTTGAATATAATGTAAGCATTCATTTAGCCATTTAAGACTTTCCAATGGATCAAATTTAAATTCATATTTCCTTGATGTAGTCTCTGTTTTAGCCACTCTGGTCCAACCAAAAAGTTCTATACTTTTCATTCCATTTTGTGATGTTCCTTCTCCCATTGCCCTGTTTTAATTCCCTTTTTCTCCCATACCAAACATTGCCTCTTCTTTGCTTCACCTTGCTCAGTAGAAGCCTCTTCCAGACTCATTTGAAATGCCACTACATCCAATACAACTTTCCTGACACTTAACCACTCCGCAATCCACTCAATACTTTTCCTGAATCTTTCCCTTACACCCACTTGATCTCTGTTTAATCACATTTATTTTATTTGTATTTTTAAAATTTTTCCCCTAGCTACATGCAGAAGAAAATTCTAACGTTTACTGCCAAAAAAAAATTTGCCTTTTTCTCCCATTGTAACTGTAAGTTCTCTGAAATCCAGCTATGCTTTAACTATCTTTGAACCTCTAGCATCTTGAATAGAATAGATATCTAAAAAATGTTATTGATTTTATTTTTCTTCTAATTACCTGGCAAGTGACATTAAGGTTCAGAAAAATTCAATGTCATACACATAAGGTAATTATATTTTCCAAACTCAAACCCTAGATATATGGTTTGGTATAGGATATTTCTTTTGCTAAGTCTTTTAAAATATTATCTTTTTCTTAAAATGAAGATAACCCCCCAGAAACCATACATATTGATCATAAAATGTAGCCTAATTGATTTTGATATCCTTAGGTAGTCTTTTACACAAAGGTTGATCTGGATTTGGGAGCGAAAATAGTTGAATAAAATTTTTAAAACTGAAAATCATACTTTTCTTTCATCCCCAAACTTTCAGCAATTAGCTAATTTTATGTGACTTTAATAAAGATGATGCATTCTATTCATAAAGTCACAGTGTTTCTGTCCTAATTAAGTTAAACTTTTGTTCCCAATTACACATTTAACAGGGTTAAAGAGGCTGGTTGGACTAGATAATCAGTAGGCAGTCTGTTTCAGCTCTATCATTCAACAATTCTGAATGATATTGGGGATTTCCCAGTGAAGCAGACTATACGTTTCATGATAGCTAGAAAAAATTATATATGAAGACTGCTATTCCCTAAATATTCATTTTTAATAGTCACATAATTAAGGTGACATACATATGCAACATAAGTTTTACAAATAAATTTCATATCAACCTTCTTAAGAAACTGCTTTGTAATCAATTTTCAGTATATGTGCTGCCAAAGCAAGCACTGGAATTAATTTTTAAAAATTATTTCGCAGCTTAACTGACTGCATTCTCCTATTTCTTCTCTTTATCAACTTCATATTATGCCATAAGGTTCTCTAAAGAGGAATTGTCATTTTCTTTTCAATCAGGAATTTATGATTTTGCAATGTTTATTTGGAGCATGAAATGAAGCCATGAGGTGTGTCTGGCATTGCAGTGAGTACAGATAAAATATAGACATCTCAATAAAGTTTTATGAAAATAATATTTTCACAGGGCCAAATATCTCATTATATTAGGTGTAAGATGTTTCTTAAATGGTTCCCTCCCAATGGAAATTCAATTCCTAGATTTTTTCTCTCATACTTTCATAAATTGAGGGAACAAAAGATCACATTAGTTGCTTCTATGGTATTATGAAACCTTTCATTGGAAAAGATAGTAAAGATAATTTTTTCCCCTTAAGGTCATGGAATCACTTTATTTTTAAATGTTTCCAAGTGAAAAATTTGTGAAGTGATATTATAAAAGGCTCTATATTTGAAAAGTAATTTCCATAATGGAATCTATGCAAATATAATATTTTCTTTATGGGATAACAAAATATATATTAAAAGCTGGCAGTGTGGCTCTGTTACTGGAAATACAAATTTAATTAGAAAATCGTGCAAAAAAATTTAAAAGTACAAAATTATTATTTATTGTTATTATTATTAATATTATCATTATTATTATTAAAGGAATATAAACATGAGCCCAGACCAAGGATCTGGCCAACACACAAAATGCTCCTGTTGCCAACATTCTTATAAAAGCTTTCTTCTCATTAAAGGAAGAGAAATCTTATGCTATGGACATCTCAGAACCAGTCTCCTTGTGGAAACTGGTGGTCATTTCATAATGGTCATGAAAGAAAACCTAAGTGCAAGTCTAACTCGGGTTTCAACATTAAGCAGATTTCTATGAACTTCTTGTTCCCCCTCTCCTACTGAGTATACTCAGTGAAATGGCACTTTACTAATGGCCACTGACATGATTCTATCATTCCTATTGCTTGACCTTATCTATTTAGCCTCCTCTTGGTGCAAATTTTAATTGGTGTAAACTTTCCTTCTTTCTGCTGCCTCACCTTGGAAGTTCTAATTCTATTGAATTACTGTGGCCATTTGGGAAGCCTGGTTCAGTCCTTGAATTTCAAAACAAAGTGATTTAGTTCCTTCCTTCAGTGATCTGATTCTTGCTTTCTGGTCAACGTGTATCTAATAGAAATACCCTGCACTGGATATTTACACATTTATTTAGATGTAGGAAGGATAGCAAATGTACTTTTCTTGAACAATGAAGGACAACAATATATCTGGTCTTGGTAAGACTCCCAATTTAAAATCTAAAGATTTGTTTAATTTATATAATATTTATATGATAAAAAATATGTCAGAAGATCTTAACCTGAGTTTTATGAACTTTTATTAAAAATCTTTTGATAACTGCGATTCAATATAATTGGTTTCCTTTGAAATACCCTTCCAAATGCATCTAAAAACATTACTCTGAGAAGAGGTCTGTAAATTGCACAAGATTTCCTAAGGGAGATCATGACATGACAAAGTTTAGTGATCCTTAACTAGAATGGCTCTGGAATGTCAAAAATAAGCCATTTCCCTCATGATATAATAAGGCCTTTGGAGTCATTGCCAATCACCCACAAAATAGAAATGTAATTTTATAAAGCTATTTTCACTTACCCTCTTTGCCTCAGATTCCTCAGATATAAACTGGGGATAATAAATAAGCAGCTACTTCATAGGCTTGTTGTGAGTACAATAAGACAAGATATGCATAAAATATTTAACAATTATTAAAGGGTTAAATAAGTGCTAGATGCTATCATTATCATTAGTATTATCTAAACAATATCAGAATTGGAATATAGGCGCTAACAATGATAAACACTGATTCCTTTTTCAATAATCTGAATAATTCAGTAATTTTTCAGTAATCTAGATTAACACTGCTGTGTCATTCAGTAGAAACCCACTTGTGGGACATCAGCTCAATTAATACTTTAACTATTCTCTCTTTCTTTGATATTTTTCCTTTAGAGACAGTTAAAAAAAATTAGAAAACTAAAAGGACCAATGTGGGATGGAGATATATATTATGTCAGTTTAAAAAAAATCCATTTACTACTTCTCTACCTCCAAGGGTCCCCACAAAAATAGGATCTTAACTCATGTCCTGTAAGAATAGATAGACCTGTTGAAAAGAAATGAGACGTGCAGAAGTCATTCAACATTTAACAAAAGAAGGTCTATTTAATCAAACCAGGGGAGGGATAGTCCACAAAGATACTTTTAACAAACAGATTTGCTTCCTTCCTGCCCCACTCCCTAATTATCTCCAAATGAGCCATTCCTCTGGTCTTGGGTCATCAATTTTTTTGATAGGCTGGACTTTTTAAAACTTATATAGTCAGGAAACCAAATCAAAAAGGCCACAGCCAACCAGGAGGTTATATAAAAGTAAACATGCTCCTGAGAAAACTGAATTACAGGAACAGCTCTGTCACCCTTCAGGGGAAAAAAAAAATGAGCCTAACCCATGTTTAGGGGAAGGAGGAAACTGGCTGATTGTAGTCCTATCCTTCCACTAAGTTCTTACCACTTGTTCTAGACACATTTCCAATCTTTCACATCTTCTCATCATTGTTCCCCCCCTTCTTTGATGTCCTTCTTATCTGACTTGTCTCATTTGACAGACATCTGTTATCACATTGGTTTCACTATGCCACCAATCTCGCATTTGAAGTCTTAGTGGAGTTCTTTAAAATGTAGCAGCAGTTGCCTGCTACTGGCATCAGCATCCTACCACTTGGGAAGGTGGGTGTCCTCCCACAGAAGCAACATGACATGGATGTCCAGATGGCATGGCAGGGACATCAAAAAGTAGCCTAGATAGAGTAAGAAGAACTAAGAGTGAATTCCAAGTCTTGTCTTTTTATATTGGAAGGCCAGTTTAGGAAGGGTAACTTAGAAAAAATCGTATCAGTGTCAACAACTGCATTGTTGCAGTGCACACTTAGATGTATTCAGGATTCGACTGTTTTGTGTCTTACTCTAAGGTGATCCTTATAAATTATGACCATGACCTAGAAGTTGTCATGGAAAAATAAATTCTAACTCTGAATTTGATACTGAGAGCAATTATGACCTTCTAAAGGCTAATTTGAAATTAGGAATAACAGGTAGCTTTGATCTTTTAAAAATATTAAATTTTCATATATACATGTAAATAAAATTGAGATATTTGTGAATGGGTTTCCCCCCAATAAATGAATAGATTTCAGTGGAATTATTCATACTCTTATATTTAGTTACTTGTAGAATTAAGACCCTATATTTCCAAGATGACAAGCAAATCAATAGGATAACATCACTCAGATCATGATTTCTTTTTTTTTTTCCAGTACAATGCTAATTGTACTGAATAGTACTATTTGAAATGGAAATCAACATTTTTATATAGGCCTTAGTTAGACTATGTTTTACTCTGATAATTTAAATTACTCATGCTAACTATCCAACATTAAGGGATAGGAACTATTAACATTTTAAAAACATCCAAACTATCCTTGTTGAGTTATAGACAAACATCAGAGTAAGTAGAAAGGGGTCCCCATGGAAATAAATGTCAGAAAATAGAGTTCAAATCCCACCACTGCTAATGTACTGATCATCTGATTAAAAGTCATTCAATTTCTCTAAGATTATTGAAAGATAGGACAGTCAGTAGGGACCTTGGAGATCACTCTTTTACGATTCCCTCATTTTATAGAGGAGAATTAAGAAAATGAAGCTAAGTGATTTGATCGAAGACAAATATCTGTAAAATAAGAATATTTACAACTACTTGTCTCACAGAGTTATTTTCAAGGAAGTAACTTTGTGACATATGTCATTACATATACAAGAATTGTTATAATTACGATTAACTATACCGTCACCTTAGAGGAGACAAAACTAAAAAATTCACTTCCAAAATATATCTTTACAGGTCCATCTCCTATAGCTAAGTGGACAAAGCTATACCAAAACCAAAACAAGAGATGCTTATGTGCCTTCTGTTTGCCAAGCAAGTTTGTCAAAGAATAAGTAATTAATATGGTGAAAGACCCACGCAGTTCCAAAGTATTAACATAAACTTTACAAAAAGTTAATTATTTTCTTCATGTGATATTAAGTCTAGTAATATTGGTAGGGGAAAAGTATCCATTGGGATAGTGATTCAACTTTTTATTAAATCATACCTCTCTGACCACCCTATTCATGTCTTAAATTAAGTATTCTAAACTTACTTTAAGTTTTGGCAGAAGAAAATTTCTGAGAACCAAATAATATGCAGCACACCATCATTCATCAAAGACATGTTGCTTAGGTTTAATTCAACCTTATTTTTCATGTAATTCGAACAAATGTACTGAGTCCCTTTGAACAGCTAGTTATCACTATACTAAAGACTTCTCATATTTTCTTTTTCTATATATTCCTACAAATTATATATATGTGAGAAGCATATGGTGAACTGTGATTTGGTACCACTCAACCATCTGTTATTTGCAGATCTAGTCAAATTCAGAGAGTTAATTAAAGAAAGACAAAAATATTATTGTAGCCAGGAGCCATCTTCTTTTGTGTTATTACTCTATATAAATAACCAAATCCATTCCTTCTCCCTGTCTTTCCAATACAATTGATTCTTAGAATTAAGTTAACTGTGATATGCAAATACTTGTTATCTTATTTTAATTAGCAAAGTATCCAAGTCATTCATATTAACGAAACCATATTAATAACATCTCTATAATAATCCAAGTTAAAAAAAATAAGCCTTGATCAAGCTCTTTCTACGTGTCAGTTACTGTTAAATGTTGAAAATATATAAATATAAGGAAAAAAGATAGTCCTTGCCCTCAAAGGCTACATTTTTACCAAAAGCACAGAGAGGTGGGGGTGAATGAAGTCACTCTACAATATTTCCATTTCCTTGCCTTTGTGACAAACTGGAAAAGTTGGCTTTTCAAAAATGTTCTATTTCCAGGTATAACTAATAAAGTGAAATTATTATATCAGATCTTAAGAAAATAGGATATATGAATATTCCTCACAACTATGATCTGAGTAGTATCCAGTGGTAGATACATAAAATACTCAATTATACAAAATTAAAACAATTAACCCAAAAACTTTCTGATGAGCCCTAAATAATGACAAAATTTCTAGTCCTTCAAATTCAACAAAAGCTTAATATACAATAAGTACCAGATACAATGAGAATGTCCATAAAATCCCCAAGGAATATCCTGAATACTTTCTATTATCGTACAGGTCAATGCTTACATTTAGAAAGGAATGCATTTGTAACTATAGGAGACCAAAAATTACAAGCAATAGAAACATGGGCATTCTTCCTCTTCTATTCTGGTATAAGTTGAACTAATTCCCATGTATGCCTGTGCGTATATTTGTACATGTATATATGTTTATATTAATATATGTACAGATATGTAAATATACATATAGCCAGTGTATTCCCATATAGGTAAATACATTGCCAATATACATATTTATAAATATACATGCATATGAACATTGTCAGTGATCAAGCACGTTCTATTGTATTTACTTCTTGTTTCATAACTGTTCATTTTCAAAGTAGTAATGATATTTAATGCGAGACCACAATGATGAAAGTATAACTAGTGTTCCTTTTTATTAGATCAGCAAGCACTTACCATGTGCCTAGCTGGTCATAAATACAAATAAAAATAAAAAGAATGAAACTGGGAAGACTTGGACAGAGGTCTTCTTGACTCTCTATTCACTATCTTACAGATGTTCATTATATATTTATGAATAATATGTCTACTGGATACATTTAAAAAGAGAACAGACATAAATGAATATAAAGCAAATACAGGATATTCTAGGGGGCACTAGTAGCTGGCAGAAACAGGAAAAGCTTTAGTCAGAATGTGATAGTAATACTGTCTCTTGAAAGGAAAGGATGCCATAAGGAAGAAAAGGAGGAAGTTCATTTCTGACATAAAGGGATGGTCAGTAGAAGGCACAGAGAGCAGAGAAACTCTAATCAGTGTGCATATCAGAGATATCTATGGGCTGAATCACCAAGTGATTGAAGGGAGACCCATAAACAGTGAGGCTGAAAAGCAAGATTGTAAGTGGGCTGGGAAGGGCTGTAAAAGCTAAATAGAGCTTTGATGTGATGTGAGAACACACACCAGTAATAGGAGCAAACTGGGGGACACTGAGGCTGGAGGAACTTTAAGTTGTGAACTAGTATGGAGGATGCAGATCTTGAGTCTGTCTTAAGTTTAGTGTTAAGATGGGCTGGGGGGAGAATGACAAACTGGCTCATACTGAAATTGGGGCAAGTCAAAGTTCATATGTTCATTAAAAAGTTCTTGGATCAGAGATAGTAAATCTAAAAAAATACTATTTTTCTTTTTCTTTTTTTTTGTCAAAGAACAAAGTTATTTATTGTTTCACAGCTTTGTATTGTTAAATAGTATATATTACCATATAAAATACCACATTTTGGATTTTGAAAATGTTAGCATAAGTCCAAGTTCAAGATTTCTTGGAAAAGGCTATTTTTTCCCTAGAGGCAACTGAGAATCACTGGAGTTTACCAAATACTGAAATAACTTGGTTCGATATGCAGGCAGTTGGTGGGATGGACTGGAATTGTAAGAAATTTGAGGAAGAAAGACCAAATAAGAAGGTTTTTTTGGGGGGGAAAGAAGGGTCATTGAATAAGAAGGATGTTTGAAGGCAGGGAGCAAACGGGAAGATTGGTTAACTGTTGGGTATAATAAGAGGACAAGGAGGAATGAGAAGTAAAGAATTGCAATCAGATTATGAACATAGGAGATTGGAAGACTGCTGATGCCACCAGGAGAAAAGGGAAGTTTGGGAAGGAAGGTGGGTTTAGGAGAAAACATAATGAGTTATGGTTTAGAGATGTTGAAGTTTGAGATTTTTCTTTAGATATCCAGCTTGCAATTTTCAATAGACAATGGTGATCTGCTACTAAAGCCCATGGAGAGATTAGGGCCAGCTATTTAGAGATAATGATTAAAATCAAGGAAGCCAATAAAAAGGGGAGGGCCAGGAAGGGCCAGGATATTTTCTTCAGCAATGAAGATTAGCAACTGTTAACTTCTGAAATATAGAATTTTAGAGATTTCTGGGAGCACTGAATGTTATTTGTTTGGGGTAACTGATAACCTTATGACTTGACAGAATCAACAGGATGATCATCCACCCATGAAAATATCCTTATAAAGATCTTTGTACTGATTTCTATGAAAAGGACTTTACTTATTAGAACTTTTAGCCTTTTTTATTGCCATTGATGTGGATTTTGTTGTGAAGATGCATTTCAAAAGCTAGCTTTGACTTATGGACATAATTAACACATGATCATTTCATATGAAAATTGATTAATTTGGTTTTAAAGGACTCTAATTTGGGGATATAACATAATTATTGTTCAGTTCCCGAAGTGCTCCAAGATAATGTTATTGAAAGAACAATTTAGAGCTTGGAACTATGATGAAAGTAATAAGCCTTAAGTACACACACACACACACACACACACACACACACACACATATATATTTATGCCCATTAACATATTTTGTATATCTATATAAAATATGAATATATATATATAAACATATGTACATCTTTAACTGCTATTTTTCAAAGAGTGAGAAAGGCATTATATCCATATCTAGGGACATGACAGTCATACTGTGCTCAGCTGCGGTTCATCCATGCATGCTGTATTGTAATCAGTACTAGGTGTTCCATTTTAAAAAGGATATTGATCATCCACAGAGTAACCATAGAGGGGACTGGGAAAATAGAAGAAGAGGAATTAGATTTATTCTTTTTGACCCCAACAGATAGAATCAAGAGCTAAGGAGCAATATTACCCAAGAGAGAAAAATAAAACAAACTTTCTAATGCTTAAAAATTTTTAAAGGTAGAGTGAGTTGTCCAGTGAGGAAATGGGTTCCTCTTCATGGATACATAAATAAAGGCTGGATATCCACTTGAGCATTTTATAGGAGGGATTCTTATTCTTGATCTGACCCAGGTTCAAATTCAACTTCAGATATTTAATCATTTAATCTTTACAAAATACCCCTGTTTCCTTTTTTGTAAAAGGGGATTGATAATAGCACCTACTCACCCACCTGCTACTTGTCGTAAGGTAAAATGCTATAATATTTGTTTACATATACTGTACAAGACCTTAAAGCACTATATAAATATAAGTTATATCTGTCTCTGGTGGTCCCTCCCAAAGTTGATAGTTTGTATTACAAAAAGAAACTATGGCATATACAATGTTTCTAAAGTGGCCTTCCCCTACGGTAAACAGGATTATTTTTATAATCATTTAATGTACGGTGGCCCCTAAAACCAAGCAGGATGTAGGATGTTGTCTTTTGGGTTGCAATACTAAAGTCAGTGATGCACAAATTCTGAGTTTTGCAAACTCTGGCCAAAATGGTGCTATTTGATTTAGATACAACAGACAGCAGAATATAGGACGATATAAATATTGCTGGAAATTTCAAGTGTCCACCTGCTAGAAATGTAATTAAATGTCCTCCATAGAAATAGATCAACTCTGATCATTGGCAGCCTGTTTGAATAAATATTTGGATAGTAAGTCAGCCTGTTGTCAGGGGAATTTATAATCCAGTTTCAAAAAAGAGAAACTCTATGAGAGAAATGGAAAGGAAGATGAAGCTGCATAGAGATAAGATGAAAAGTTATCAGAGTATGGATGTCTTAGCAAAATCTGAACTAAGAATGTGGGAAACAGAGATAAAAAAGGTTGCATACACATTTTCTTGTGCACCATCAGGTACTAATTAGTGAATATTTGCATATCAAGTCATATTCTATAGGTAGTTTTTATTTCAAATTATAACTTTCTCTAGCCAAATGAGTCCTGATAGGATTGAAGAAAATTAAATTCTTTTCCGTGAACTTTAATTATATGCGACAAGTGGCTTAGACTCCCAGGATTTCAGTTTACTAATGATTAAAATGTGAGGATTGATCCTTATGTTATGTCTTCATACAAATAAAACACAGCATTAGACATCTAATAATGCAGGACATACAGGGTTTGGAGTCAGGAAGATCTGAATCCAAATTTAGACTCAGACACTTACTAACCGTGTGATCCTGGGCAAGTCACAGAGCCTATGTTTGTCGCAATTTTCCTCATCTGTTAAAAAGGGGAATTATTGTACCTACCTCAAGGATCAAATGAGATAACTTATGTAGAGTGTTTTTCAAACACAGAGCATTGACTCTGAAGACAGAGAATCTGGGTTCAAATTGTACTTCAGATCTGTCACTTACATGACTTTGTATTAATCGTCTATATACCCTAGGACTCAGTTGTCTCATTTATAAAATACTGAGGTTGAACTAGATGGCATCCAATTTTAGACAGCTAGCTAGTTTAGTAGAAAGAGCACTGTTCTTGGAGTAAGAGAAGCATGAGTTAAAATTCAACTGAGTAACTTATTAGATGAGTGAACCTAGGCAAATCACTTACATTCTGTGTGCCTCAGTTTTCTCCTTTGTAAATTGAGAATATTAATGGTTTCCACTTCCTAAAGTTTTATTTGAATAAAAAGATTTATTTGTAAAGAACTCTGCAGACTTTAAAACTTAACATACATGCCAGTACTGTTTCTTCTTTTCCTCCTCCTCCTCCCTGTGTTCCTTTTTACTTGAGAGTCTTATTATTTTATCTCCAAATCCTTGTAAGAAAGAGATTTTTATTCACAAGATCTTTGCAAGTTCTGACATAAAATAGAATTACAAAGTTAATTTCCATTTAGAATGATTATCTGATGATTTTCCAAAACTTATCAATTTTAGTATCTATACCAGGGGATAGGTCATTCATCATTCCAAGAATCTGACTAAATAACAGGAAGAAACACTAAATAGATCACCCACTCTAAAAGACTTACTTCCATCATCTGGAGTTTGAACCACAAGACCAAAGTGCTCCCCCCAAAAAGGAAGGGATAAAGTTAATATATTCACATACTGGTCAGTATTTGCCATTTCTCTTGGAAGATATTTTCATTCTAATATGGAGGCTGTAATGCACCTGAAGGGAAGGCCCTAATATGGACCAAACACTCAACCACATACCCTAGACAAACCTTTCAACTTGTTTGTTGCCTCAGAATGAACCTGCTCTTATTCTTATAGTCTAAATGAGATTGTGGCAGATAGAATACCTGCACATTTTTAACATTAGGAAAGAAACATTTGGCAGAAGACAGTAGGTCCTTGTAACTGGCTATCCTTGCCCCCAAAATACTTCTATCACTACGTCTTTGGCATGGGTGACCGGACTTTCCAAGGGATGGGTTTGTTTTTAGGCAACAGGTTTGAAACTCGATAAAGTGCATAATTGACAGCATCTTAGCTTGGGACTTCTCTCTGTGCTAGCATATGGACCTTAGAAATCCACTGAACAAGGTAAGTTCATTTCAAAAGTTTAAAAGTCATCAAGTGGCATGAGACTGTTCATTTGTAGGTTCTGGTATTGACTCATTAAGGAGTGTGACCCTGTCATGTATTCACATTGGGTTTCTGGAAGGATAATGACAAAAAGCTTTATATTATTCAAAACAGCAAACACTAAAGATTGTGTGGAAGGAAGCCTAGGTCGACTGTTACTTTTTAATTTCATTGTCTAAAAGCATTAACTAGCTATAATAATAGCTAGTATTTATATAGCACTTTTCAAATGTTATCTCATTTCATTTTCACAGCAAACACGGGAAATGGGTGTTGTTATTATTATTGCTTTTTACAAATAGGGAAACTGAGGCAAAGAGAAATCAAATGACTTGCTCAGAGCAAAGAGCTGGTATGTATCCAGGGTATGGTTTGTCCTTAAATCTTGTTGAATCTAAGGCCAATATTTTATCTTTTGAGTCATCAAATAGCTTGATAATTGGCTAGATTGGCTTTTAGAATGGGATCAATCACCTTTCCAACTTTTGATTCCCTATCTTCTTGATGAAGAAGCATGGACAGTAGAAAGCACACTAACAGAAGACTCAGAAAATCTGTAGTTCGGTGGTTATAGACTATTGAAATCTAAGGAATATGAAAAAAAATGATAACAAAATTGTGTCATCTATACTATAAAGAAATTAAATAGCTTTAAAAGACTTTAGAATTCTTATCAGTGCAATGATGATCCATAAGTCAAAAAGAGTGAAGATGAAACATACCACCTATCTCTCGTGCCAGAGATGTGATAGATTATTTTAAAATCTAGAATAAGACAGACATTTTTGGATATAGACAAAAGGGGAATTTGTTTTGCTAGATGATGCATATTTGACAATGCTTTTGTTTGCTTTTTCTTTTTTAAGTTGTTTAACTATAAGGAGCATTGGGAGGGAGAGAGAATAAATTCTTGTAAAAATAAATATATAGAGGGTTTTTTAAATTTTCTAGTCTATTATATCACTCTGAGTGCCTGATTCTCCTTTAAGAGGATTTCATCACGGACACTGACTGTTTCAGTATCATTTCCCAGAAAACCAATTCACTATTCAATTCAAACAAGACAGAAACAGGCCCTGCTCTGGGCCAAACCTGTAGAAGGATGAAGCCAAGCTATTAGTAATATACTTGCCATGATTGTGACTGCCAAAATACCAGAACTGTTTAGATCAATCTATAGTGCCAAAATGATAATTTACTCAGATTTTCTGAGTAATCCTCAAGAAGTTAAAAGAGAAATCATATGCCAGAGAAAAATGCGATTTCCTTGACAAGATACAGAATTTAGCAGCTTCTGTGTAGCTATGTTTTGACTACAGCACATGGTCTCCTTGCACTTGGACAAGAAGTCAATCTCCATACTCCCTTGAATCGGACAAGAAGGTTAAGCCCAGCTTCCCTGGATGGATACCAGTCGTCTTTGAAGTGGAAGACATGAGTTTGGTAAGAAAGTGTAAATAATTCTGATGAAAGAAAATTTCACATTTCTTTGAACTTTTGTTCTCTCTTTTTTCTAAATGCAGAAATTTTGTTGAAATCAACTGCTTTCCCTTTCACTATCCCCAAAGATTTGTAGTAAACTTTCCTTTGATATAATTCAGAAAGGAGAGATTTTTCTTCTACCTCTTCTCCAGATCTTGGCAATGAATGTTCATAGTTCCCTTCTTAAAAGCAATTTCCTTGCAGATAATCAATTTCTCTTAGTAGCTCTCCAGTAGTGGGAAATTAAATCTCTGCTGAAAATGAACTAGTCCAAGCACTGTGATTTGAGAAAACCCAACATTTCATTCTAGATTAGGAGCATAAATCCATTTCTCCATACTTTAGAGAAACAGTGGGAAGAAGGGATGCCAGAATTTAGGGGGGAAATAGTTCTAATCCTGCTGCTACAATGGATTCATTGTCTGGAACTGCCTATTGCATTTGAGTTTCCATGACTACTGGAGATTGAAGTCCACAATGACTTATACTCTCCCCTCCCCCCCCACTTCCTTTATCATTCAACTGAAGTGAAAGTAAATCAAGTATTCTTCACTTTTCCTACCACTTTGATAGAATAAATAGTATTAGATTTGGTGCCAAAGGACATGAATTCAAATCTCAACTGTCCCATTTCCTACCTGGGTTATCTTGGATCTTTCCTCAGAAAATTTAAAATTGGGTTTCTTCAACTATAAATTGAAACTAAAGGGTTTAAATTACATGATTTCCAATGTGCATCCCATAGATCTGTGGGATCCCATGACTTTCAATGTAATCTATATTCCAGTCATAAAAAATAGTCATAAGAAAGTGCCTAGCACCTGGCACCTTAATAACCTCTCGTCTGATTTGTTAATCTGACCCAGTTCTATAGCTCAATCCTGGTTAAAGGGCTAATTTCACCAAGAGTAATTAAGGTCTGGTTTATCAGTTTAGCACTGGCACGGTTGCAAGGTGGTACAGAGTGTAGAGTTCTGATGGTGGAGAAGGCCTCAGGTGGTTATATAAATCACCCACTTTCTGAACTTTGGTTTCCTCATCAATAAAATGGGGACAATCGCAGCAATTTACTCAGGGTTGCGGTGAGGATCAAATAAGATCAAATATATAAAGCACTCTGCAAATCTTAAAGGGTTAGATAAATAATAGCTATTGTTATGATGATGGAACCTCTAGGTCATGGTAAGGGTGACACAGTGGATCAAGGAAAACTCTCAATGGGGTCACAAGGATTAGATAGGATTGAAAAAAGAAGCATTATCAGGTTATGGTGAATGAGGCCATCAAAGCCCTTTTATTCAACCAGCCTAGTGCCTAGCCATAAAGCCATTAACAAAGACCCAAGCATTTATTGTGCTTAGTATGTGCCAGACACAGAACCTGGCTGATTTTTATTTCTTTGTCATTGCCTTCAATCTTTCACATTTCACCCTTATATTTTGCAGTGATCACATTCAATTCAGTTTGAGAAATTTTAATACAATGGAAAGAATGCTGACCCTAGAATCAGTAAACTTGGGTTCAAATCCTGCCACTGAAATTTACTACTTATATTATCTTGAAATAGTGATTTAACCTTCCTGGGCCTCATTTTCTTCATTTGTAAAATGAAAAAAAATTAGATGATTTCTTAATGTTCCTTTCAACTTTAAAGCTATGATATCTGTGTTGATTAGGTTCAAGACACTGCATTAACCATTGGTAAAGATCAATGACTTAGACCCAGCTTTCAAGGAGATTTTAACCTAATTGAGAAACGCATATATTCAAATAAGTGTGATATATGGGAGATTGTAATAAGAGTGAAGGAGAAGTCCAGCTAAAGTGCTATAAGAAAATCTGAGGACGGAAATATGCCTTTGAATTAAGTTGGCAAGACTATAGAAGGGACAGGAAGATCATCAAAAAATTATACATCTATATCTATGTCTATATCGATATTGATATATACCAGAGACCATCAAATTTGTTCTCTGACAAAAAGCCAAAAGAATCTATGACAATTTATTTCTCTATACCTCCAAAAATAAAGGGCTTAGTTAAAATCAAAGACATTAGACATGCAATGATTAATTTTATTGTATCAGATTTTCAAGTTCTAACAACCTGTCTTTTTATTATCTATTAAGGTCTTTATGATCCATTAAAAGCACCTCAAACCTCCTACTGAAAGTCAAGAATATATATTTTACCATTACACATTGCACATTCTCCATAATAAATTACTCAAATATATTACAAGGCTTTGCAAATGTATAAAATTTGTGTCCTACACAATTGAGATTATTGTGGAACATTTTTACAAAACATCATATGCTAGATAAGTGCTCTTCCCTCTCCATATTCCACAGAACCCTTTAGTTAGTGGAATCCTATTTCTTTCAGAAGAAAGTTTTTAAATAGACCTGTGTAGACTGGAAAAAATAAAAACTAAAACTACTTTTATTAAGATTTGTTAAACTAAAATACAGACTTTTTTTAGTCTAACTATCACAACCATGTTGGAAGTACATATCACTCACTGCCACTCACTAACTCAATCCTACTATGGATTGATATGGGAACTCTGACTTGTTCCATTTTAAACCTGGGCTATTTGACCCTTCCTTCAGGAAATAAGAATGACTCTATTGGAGTGCTATGAGTGCAAACACCCATTCAAAGTTTGTCCTACTTCACTTGAGAACTCTGAAACTGAAGGGATCTATTAAGCTCAACCCCTCCAGAAACAAGAGAATATAAGCCTAGGTCACCATGCCCATTTAAAAAAAGGAATTTGTGCTTTTATTGGTGCACAAAATATGTGATGAAGAGAATCTTTCCACTATTGCAAATTAATAACTACCAGACTTGCATTTATTGTAGGAGGTATGGATCTAGAACATCGAGAAGTTAAGTGACATACAAAGTTTCACAGCTAGCATGTGAAGGGTAGGATCTGAACCCAAGTTTTCTTGACTCCCATTTAGTATTTTAAACAATTAAACAGTTTTTTTCCTTAAAAGGAAAAAAAAATTCTTAGTATTTTTAGGTGTTTCTGTTTCTGTGAAATATGGAATAGTCTTCTTGGGCTGTTGAAAATTGAATTATACAAAAATACTCTGAAGAATTGAAGTTTTCTTTACTTGGGTTTCATTTTATTTTGTCTTTCCTTGTGGATATAATTCTATCACTGCTTCTGGGAAGCAGAAGTTGCTTAGTCAATGACAATGTTGCTATCCCTGACACCCTCTACTCCATCTTTTAGACCCCCTTTCCTTTTTCCCAGGCCTTTAGATCATAAGGAGGGACACTAGAGTCAAGTTGCACATTCATCTCTGCAGACACCAGACCTTGAGGCTTCAGGAGGCTTCTTCATTGAAGTTCAAAATGAAGCATCTGAGAACTAGGTCAGCCAATGAATTGGTTAAGGTGTATATAAGTTAAGCTAATGAAAATATACAGCTTGGTTGCTGTACCACACCTTAATAATTATGCTCATAAAAATTCTACAAATGGTGATAATTCAAGGTAGAGCGAAAGATTGTTGTTAGATGAAAGGGTTCATGGAAATTCAAAGATATATCAATATTCCAAAATGATGGATGTAGGGGTCTGGGGGTAGGGAGCTGGGAGAAGTTCCATATTGATAAAACAAAAACAAATCTTCCACTTTTTTCCCCCTATGAGAGCCTTTGAACTCTCTGAGTTCATTATATCTGGTCACAAACCTGTACTCTTTCAGAGGCTGGGAAATCATTTTATGAAACCCTTGTGAACCACAGTACTTATTCTGCAATTGTATTGTAAATGCTTTTAGCTTTCAAATATATATTTCATATAACTATGATTTATTCTACTTGTGTGACATTAGACAAGTGACTTATTCTCTCTTTGTCTCTTTGTGTGTTTGTGTGTGTGTGTATCTCTGTCTGTCTCTGTCTCTCTCTCTCTCTGTCTCTCTCTCTCTGTCTCTTTCTCTCTCTCTGTCTCTGTCTCTGTCTCTGTCTCTGTCTCTCTCTCTCTCTCTCTCTCTGTCTCTCTCTCAATCTACCTTTTTAAAAATGTATTTGACTAGATGACTCCTACGGTCTTCTCCAGTTCAAGAACTGTTTCTATGAACCTAAATACTTAGTAGGGCATTTCCTGGGCAAAATGAATAGGAAATGCCAATTCCCCTCAAGATAGAAACTGCTTAGTCTCAGCTTCAGACAGGGTTAGAAAGATGAGTAATCAGAAAACATTAGAAATCTAAGACTTCTCAAATGTCAGCTGCACCTAATAAATCATCTTCAGTGGCATATCTTCTAAGTCTGTAAACTAGTGGCCCTAACATGAAAGTATGAAAATTTCTTAAATAAGGTATGGCTGGTAATACTACTGTGACTTCCATCATGAGACTTTATTATGTTGCTGTAGCTTGAGTTCTTTCTGACTATTCTCAAAATTAGATCAAGAAGAATTATTAGATCAAATGATAAATAACCAAATTTGTAAGGGATATGAGGAGCCTTTAAGTACAATCCCTGGTAGACTTACAAATTTATGACCAGAAAGACAGATTTCCAGGAATGAATGAGTGAGTGAAAGAATGAATGAATGAATAAGATTGAGACAGATCAGAATGGGACAATTCTAAGTTTTGTTACATGTCTTATAAAGCTCCTAATAAAGATTCCCATGAGAGGTTAAGCCAAATCACAGTTAATAATACATTTCAGTTGCTTAAGAAATCAATGTCTCAGCATCCCAGAGGGCTTTTTGGCTTCCTTCTAAGCAATATCCAGGAGCAGAATAGAAGACTGAGAGACATTCTGACCCTCAAACAGTATAAAATCAGAAAACAAGACATTCCCAAACTTCTCTCTATCCCTGAGATAAAAGGTATATTTAATTGATTCTTACTATGTGAATTCCTGCCAAAGGAATCACTGACAAATTTTACAAGTTTGTAAGATGAATATTTGAATTTTAAAGAACTTTTGCCTATTCTCCAGTACAAAAAAACTATTCTAGAACTGTCAGAGTCAACCCTTGTTTGCAGAAAACCTTAGTATCCAGTTATCAATGCTTTCCTAAGTTTATTTCCAGCAGCATGTGGAAAGATTTTAAGCTTAGAGTCAAAAGACATGAGTTCAGGTACTGATATTATCACATAAGAATGAACAAATAATTTAACTTCTCTAATTTTTAATCTATCAAATAGATTACTGGTATTTTAACTAAGCACTTGTATAAAAAAAGAATTAACATTGTTAATGTCATTAGGCTTTTTAGCCTTTGGAAATGGGAAGGCCTTTTAAATTTGAACACAACTCCAACGTAATAAAGTCTCTGACTCTTCACCATATTGAAGATAAGGTAGGCAATCTACATTTAACGTAGGATTAATGTTCCTCAAATTTCAAAGATTTTCTATGATAAATATTTATAAGGTAATTTCCCAAGCACAGTTGAATCTCTTCCAAAGAATTTACTCATGTACACATTTAATGAATTATTCTTAGATATTTTGAAGTTAGCAGGAAATATTTATTATTAAATGGCTCTATTAGTACAATTTTGGGTACTTTGTTATACATAATTTTTACTTCTGTAAATGAGTAAATATAAATGGCAAAGAATTAACCAGAGGCTTACATATTAAAGATAGTTGAGTAACCTTAGTCCTAAAAGAGACAAGTACATCTATATGGACATGCATATTCATACAGACACATTCATACACATATTTGAATCTATGTGTATAGAGGTATATACATGCACATGTATGGTATGTTTTATATACATATATACATTATATATGTGAAATTAAAAAATATACATTCACCACAAACACTGAAAAAAGCTTTCATTTAAAGTATACTGAAGATATTAAAATATCTTATGTGGCATGGTAGAATGCTTGACTTGGAACCAGGAAGATCTGAGTTTATGACCCTGGTCAAATCACTTAAACTCTCTCAGATTTCTTTTTTAGCTGTAAAATAAGGACAATAATAGCAACTCTCTCACAGTTTTCCATGAGGATCAAATGAAGTTACATATATAGATTTTCAAACTCCTAACATATAACATAAATGCTAATAGAACATAAAATTAAAAATAAAAGACTATCAGTAGTAAACTAATTAATACTCTTGTCTTACCCATAGAATTACTTGTTTAAATGCACTTTACATGTTGTATAGCCACAGGCAAGTCCTTAATCCTAACTATGTTTCAATTACTTCATCTGAAAAATTGGAGGGCGGGAGGAGGATTTCAACAGTGATTTCAGAACAATGAGTAGAAGGCCCTGGAGAGGAAAAAATTGCTTATGATTAAGAGCTGTCCAAAACTGAATGAGTTGTCTTTTGAGATAACCATATTACCATCACTGGAGGACTGCAAGAAAAGGAAAAGATCAGTTCTCAGGGATTTGTATAGGGAGGATCTAAGAGGTCAGTTCAATTGAATACATATTTAATAAGTTCTACTATGTGAAGGTACTGTGGGACATTGCTTACAATCCCAAAGATCTTTGATTCTCTCCCTCCAATGAAAAGAAAGAATGCCACCCTTCTTCCTCATTCAACCAGTAGTTACTTGGTGGGAATAAATAGACAAGTGAAATCTAGGGATAGCTGTATGTCAATACTATAAATATCATCAATACATTTATTGAAATACTTTTTATTTCCTCCCTCAAATCCCACAACCTAAAAGTCAATTGAGGATAGAGAAGAGAGATCGGACATGAGATTTCACTGATATAAAGTAATTCCTATGAATCCATTGAAAATAAGTAGCTTGAAGGCGATAAATTTGACCTTCTATATCAATATATAAATGCACAATGTAAAATATATCATCCTATTATATTAGAGTCTGAATTTTAGTACAACTATGAAAGGAGATGAATGAACTCAGTGCATTTATGAGATTTGTCTAAGATGGGCAGGCATAGATGTTATCTGCATCACAAAAGAGAGTACTTATTAATTAATTCATAGAATCATTAAAATAGTACAGTAGGTCTGTGTATTTATGCATAGCTGGATAAATACATGTACAAATACATTTTTATAAAATTGTATTTATGTATTATGTCATTTTTAGACTAATTTTTCTTTTTAACCAGGATTCTATATGACCAGTTTCAAAGATCAGTAATATATTATACATAATTTCTCAAAAGAACTCTGCCAAGTCAAATCATTCTTAAACAAATGTCTCCTTAAAGCACCCGAGTGATTAAGAGAAGGCAAATTTGAAAGAAGAGCTAAGGATCCTAAACTGCTTATAATTTCCTTCAAACATTCAAATGAATTTCATCCATCTCTTGCGAGTATAACCTTTTCAGTGTAATGCACCAGTAACTATTTTCTTCAGAGACATAAACTTGAGTTTTTCTAATAATCAAGACCTAAATCCCTAATGGCTCTTCAGACTCTTGATAAGGATAAAGGAAACAAGAATTGAAAACTATTAAGAACCCTATGAAAGGCTGATCTAAATTGCAAATATTTTAATGTGAATTAAAATAACTTTGGGATTTCACCTCATATCCAGCAAATCCATGGATATAACAAAACCCTGAAATTATTAATGTTGCCAGGACTTTAGGGAAAAAGGCACGTGAATACACTGCTGGTAAAAGCATGGCCCAAGAATTTGGAATAATAATAAATTATTAAAAAATAACTTGATAAAAATGATAGTTGGTAATACCCCCGGACTAAGAAACCACACACTTCTGCATTAACTAGTTCAGGACAGAAAGGTTACATATATGTAAAAATGATGAGATCCATAATTTTTGTAGTAGCACAATATTAGAAACAAATCCTCAATTGGGGAATTGCTAAACAAATTATGGCAAGTGAAAGTAATATAATATTGCTGTACCCTAATTAATGAAAAAACTTTAGGAAAACACTACAAAACTCCCATGAACTGATTCACAGAAGTAAACAGAACCAAGAAAATAATATGCACAGTGACTATAACAATAAACAAAAAGCATAATACAACAAAGCCAAACTGAACCCTATGTAATTTCAATTACCATGTTTAGCTCTAGGGGAAAAATAGAGAAAATTCCTTTTTCATTCTGAGTTGGAAAGATAGTAACCTATGGTTGTGGAATGTTTTGCATGCTATCTGACGCAACTGATAAATAAGTTGGTTTTAAAAGATTTAGATTGAAAGTTGAAATCATCTAATATAGATAACACTCCAAGAATGATCTCTTCCTAGGTCTTAGTTTCCTGAGAATCATAAATGAAGAACTGTTGTGAGAGGAAAATTTTATATTCTCCATAAGAGCTATTCAGTTCTTGAGTTGGTAGGAGAAAATTTATCCTAGAAAAGAGCAACAATATGGATCTTTAAACAACTAATTAGAAAGTGACGGATGGCATAGAAGAAAGAGAAATGTTGAGATATTGAATGTGGTGCAATGAGTCCAAATCTGAAAGGAGTCCAGTGGCCTTGTCCCCAACAATATCTCTACAGATCATTATACTTGCAATGAAGATAAATGAGAATCTTATTGGTTAAATTTCATCCCATGCCATTTTATCTGAATCTTTTATTTCTGAGCTTTTCTGAGTCTCATGGAAGAAGAGGGTTTTTATAGTCAAACTAGATTGTTTACTATTCTCATGCATAATTTTGTCTTTTCTTGAATTCATAGATTTGGTATCCACTTGTGCATGGAAAAGGAGCTTCATCCCACTACATCCCTTCTCTAAATCTATCTTTGCTATTTGGTTACCATTCTTTCCTTCAAAGCCAAGGTCCAGGTCCCCTTTCTTCCTAAAACTTTCACTGATTTCTCCCTCCTTGAATTTCTCAGGTCACTCCAGTGTGCTCACGTAACTATGCCTTCCTTATTTAACCATGTTTTTTGTAAAACTTTATCATCTTCTTGTTAGATATCATAAGATCTTCAATGGCAGAAACTTTTTTTCTTCTATGTTTCTGCAGAAGGTATCAGTGTACCAGACAAGGTAGACACTTGATAAATGTCTACTGAAATGAATTATCCATATATAATTTTTAATGTCTTAAAGAAAAATTCTTTTAAAAATCAACTAAATTTGCCTCTCAACTCTTCTACTTTAGATACCCCAAAGGATCAGAGATATCTATGAAGGTACACATAGAGTAAAGGGGACTTGAACTGCAATCAACACAATGCTTATCTCAACCTTTTTCTTCCCAACACTTGTAATATTGATGGGCATTAACATTAGTTAAAATCAATTTTTGTAATGACCATCAATATTATGATTATTTCCATGCTCTTCCCTTCATTTAGTACCATAAATTTACTCAGGTAAGTTACTCAGAAAAGCCTTAAATTTATTTTTATGGTCACTGAAAGAATGGAATTTAGGGAAGACCTCAAAAATCTAGTGCAGCTCAAAAATAATGTGAAGACTTACTTTATATCATTAGCCCTGGGAAGCAAAAGGATAGACCTTCAAGGAATTTTCAATTATATCATTCAGTATTAGGAAGAGAATTTTTAGCAATCTCCCAAGTCTGGAGGGGGGGAAGAAGAGGCTTTAGTGAATTTCCAACAAATACTGATTAATGATAGAATATTCTTCCTCATCTTCAGGAGCAAATACATTTATTTCAGCCTTCAAATAAGCTAAAAATCAGATCTTGTCAGGCTGCTGAACATGGATGAGGCTGAAGAATGAAGTGAGAACTCTGAATATCTCAAGTTGGGGTCCATTAAGTTCTGCAACTGATCAAAATGAAGTATTAAATCTGCAGATTCCTATACTCTGATAACTATTAGGAAGAAGGAAGGATGTAGAACACAGGATTTAGTTGACTGACTTCCAAAATCAGAGAGTAGCTAATACATTTTTTTAAAATTCTCATACAGCACATCCACTCAATGGGTATTTGGGCACAGCAACATCATGAATTAGAAAGAACATAGATTTGGGAACTGTGTGCTTGAGTCATGACTCTGACACCTACCAGCTAAAGAACATTTATTAGCCTATTTAAATCTGAGACTGTTTCCTCTTCTGTAAAATGAGGATGATGAGCCAGCCTTTCAGTACTTTCCTCCTAGGCATACTAAAAGGTACAAAGGAGTGTACATAAAATGCCCTGCAAATTTAAAGTAATATATTAAGTAGCTACTATTATGACTAATTCAGCCTAGTAATCAATTTTATTGAAATACTACCAGAGACATAAACTTTACACCAAATTAAAATCTCATTTCAAATCTTAGTTTTTAACATTTCAAGTACGAGTCAGAGCCTTGGTCTGGGTAAATGAGTTTGTGGGATTCCTGGGATCTTAGAGGGCAACAGCATCAGCTGGAAAGAGTTCACTAATCCCTAGGGGGAAAAAGTTTAATTTTGTAAAAGACAGCATGAGTCTAGAAAAAGTATTACCTACCCATTCTTCCTGTAATCCCTGAATTTTGGCATAGAAATCTTCAGGGCATTTTCAATTTTAAGTGACTAATTGAATACCTACTCATCTAAGACCCCGTGGGTACTTGAATATTAGACTTTGGCCTTGACTTCAGATTACACCTGCCCTTCCTTCTCCTGTGTCACCTCTACCACACCTGTTTACCCAGAGATTTTTCTAATTACTGGTAGAGACCTGTTCTTCTGCCATCAGCAGAAGACTTTTTATCCCCAGCTTAAAAAAACAAATCCATATAAACCAGAAGTTAAGGGAAAGGTCTTAGTGACTATGCAGTAGAATTAGTAGAGGTAGAAAGAATTCTCACCCATCCAAAGAAATATCTTGTGAATATAGAGGAAACTTTACATTTTATACTTAGGTCACTACTTCCAGGATAATAAGTTTCTATATGTTTGTGAATCTATGCAATCGCTAAAAGTTTGGTGGCATTCGTTCATTTGTTTCTTTTGCAGTACTGAAAATTTGCCTGTAGAACCTGGAAGAAAATTTAGTATTCTCAGGTTAAACCATTTTTTTTGTCATTTAATTGAATTTAATTAAGATAGAAGGACTTAGAGCTTGTCAATTCAGACAAAGATGTCAATGGCAAGTTGGTCTAACTTTTAACTAACTTTAATCTTGACAGCAAAATCTTAAGAAATGCCTTCCTTCACTAATCCATAGTAGGATTCAAAAAACTGTTTAGTACTTCTCAAATATAATATTGAGATAAACACAATATTCAATTTAAAGAGCATTTTCTTTATTACCCAGTAATCAGGGACTAGAGTTAATTCCCCTGATAATTGCCATTTATTTCTTTCCAGGATAAGGAATGAAGGAACATTTTTAAAATAAAAGATTATATAATATAATACTCAAGGGAATGGAAAGAATAAGCCATGAAAGGTCATTTGAGTGCTCTGCCTAGGACAAAAATAATAAGCCCTGAGAGATGACTAAGTAATTTCTTTTTATGTTAAGCAGAAAGAAAATTAATATATTTTAAAAAGACTTAAGATTATACAGGTTAAAGATATACCTTGTGAGGCAATTCCTCTTGGCAGGGAAGATTGCAAATGACAGGTTGGCACTTGACTAGAGCAGGAAAGAGAAAGTGACACTGGTCTCCTTGACTCAAAGGTCAGTTTTCTATTCATTATACCATGCTGCCTCCCTTTTAATTTTTAATGCACATGCACATCTTTGGAAAACATTTTAAGGAAATCATTGCAAGTAATTTATTATATATAGGTATTTTCTAACATGCTTTCTATATTATGTCTATATACATATATATTGTATATAGGCATTTTCTAAGGTGATATGTGAACTTGAAATATAAAAGCAATGCCTCTTAATAATGTCTTAGGATTTGGCAAGGATGATGGAGGAGAGATGAAATGCACTGATAATTTCAAATATGTGGGGAACAAAAAAGACTTTTAATAAGAAAATGATACACAATATTTTATGCATATATTATATTCATGTAACAAACATTGCAGAAGAGGAACTCTTTCCCAGCCTTTTCTTTTTCATTGACCCTCTATTAAGTCATGTGGAAACCTGAAGTTCCATGTCATACAATGAAACTCCAGGTAAATACAATTCCGTTTCTTAAAATAACATCAAGATGGAAAATTTCAAGTCATCAAATATCAACATTGCAGGTAGAATACAACTAGTTTTTTTAATTTGAATGATTTTTCAATGTTGTAACTCTAATGTATGAAGTTTCAAGGTACAATTTTAATAAATAATCCTGTGCTCTCATAATTGGAATGGACCTCAGAAATAAAATAATTCAATTTGTATTTGAGAAGGAGTCTCCTATATAGCATCTGGAACTCTTTAATGAATGAATAAAAGAAATATCAAGTACATAGTAAGACGAGATTACAGAGTCAAAGACAAAAACAATGGCTATTTTGAAGAAGCATGCATTCTATGAGGAAGAGACAACATACTTAATGGAGTGGTGGCTATGGAAGGGCATCATGATCTGGAGAGTTTCAGGGATAATAAAGGTTACCATTGGACAGTAGATTGATGATTGATTAAGCTAAGCATTAATTAACTGCGCAAGGCAAGTAGATAGATAGAAGCTGCTCAGAATCAGAAATGACTGGGTCCAAGTTCTATTTTTGACACAATTTTTATGACCCTGATATTTTTTCAGTATCTCTTACTCATATATGTCTAGTGCCCCAGAAACTGAACTTAGAAGTAACACGAATTTCTTATTTCTACATCAGCACTGGTAGGGGAGGCAAGAGATTTCTACACACTTAAAATCACAGGAACAGTTTACAAATAAAATGTGAAATGGACAGTTATAGGTATTAGATAAATTTGTCACTGCTCTTTAGGAACATATATCCTAATCAAAGAATACTTTTATTTTTAGGGTTTTGCAAGGCAAATGGGGTTAAGTGGCTTGCCCAAGGCCACACAGCTAGGTAATTATTAAATATCTGAGGTCGGATTTGAACTCAGGTACTCCTGACTCCAGGGCTGGTGTTCTATACACTGCGCCACCTAGCCTCCCTCAAAGCATACTTAAAAAATAAAAAAAAAAAACAACATTTAGTATTATTTTCTTTTAGTCTGCATTATCTTTTGCAACTTAACTCTTATGGAAATATTTTGCATGACTGCATGTATAAATCTCTACCCAATTGTTTGCCTTTTCAAGGAGGAGGGTCAGAAGGGAGGGAATATAGAACTCAAAAAAATTTAGGTGGCACAATGGATAGCGCGCCAGCCCTGGAGACAGGAGGACTTGAGTACAAATCTGACTCAGACAATGGATACTTACCTAGCTGTGTGATCTTGGGTAGGTCGCTTAACCCCATTTCCTTGGGGGGGGGGAAGAAGAACCAATTAATAAATAAAAATTAAAAATAAAATGTGAAAAATTGTTTTTATCAACAATGGAGAAAAAAAATAAAATCATTCTTTAAAAGAAAAAACATATATTCTGATTCCTTCTCAGGAAAAGTCATTCCATTTTGAGATAATGCAAAATGTTTATTTTTCTTTTTCAATAATATTTTCCCTAATGTATAATACAAAAATGATTTTTTTTGCTAATTTTAAATTCCAAATTTCATCCTGCTCCTCCTCTTCTCCCCATCTCTGAGATGACAACCAATTTGATATAGATTATACATATGGGCAATTCTAATTGGTAAGATGCTTTTCCTTACATTGAGTTCAAACATGCTTGCAACCACGATGAACTGTTCTTTGTTTTGGACACTGGACTCATGTTAAAAAAAAAATCCTAATCTCTTTCACACTATCAAACTTTAAAACAGTTGAATATAGCTATCATGCTATCTTGTCCTGGATAAACAGTTTTAGTTTTTTCAACACTTTCAAACACTGTCTCATATTTAATATTTATTAAACACCTATGACACTAGACAAAGGAATACAAAGGTATGGCATGTTCTTTTTAAATTTTTTTTTGCCATATTGTTCTATTAATTTATATAGAGTTCCTAGTTGAGGAAAACTCACAGATCTTTTTCATATTTTTTTTGCTCTCAAGCTATTTTATAGAACTGATTTTTTTTTAATAAGACACAGGATTTTTCATTTATCCCCACCAAATTACAACTTTTTCAATTCACTGCATCAATTAAACCTGTGAAGAATTTTTTGGGTCCTTATTGTGTCATCTAAGGTTTTAGAAATATCTTATGGTCTCATGGCAACCTAAAATTTAATCAATATTGCTGAATCTTTATTCAAATCATCGATAAATGTTTCCTAGAAGAGAGACAAGAACAGACTCCTAGGACACTCCAGGAGACATCTATTTCCCCCTTGACAATGAGTCACTAATCCTGATGCCCAAAGTTCTTTTAATGCTTTGTTAAGAGTTGGCTGCCCCAGGAATTTTGACATGCTGCCAGTCAGGATACTAATAATGACATGCAATTAAATATATACTTCATCCTTTTTTTCTTCAGGATGGACATGTGATTTCGTGAGGATAATATCTGTCATCCCAACTTTATAGGAATGTTTTGAAAGTCAAGTGAGATAAAATAGGTAAGGCACTTTGAAAATTTGAGAGTCATAAATAAATGGCAGTTACTGCTGTTGTAATTTTCTATTATTAAATACAACATCAGTAATCCATGGGGTAACAGGTATTAGCAGGTTGAAGCAAGGAGAGTTTAAGTAACATAGTCACAGGGCCACAGGACAGCAACCTGGCAGAGGCTTGTCCATTCTATCACCCTGCCTATTAGTACAGCAATTACATATATTACATTGATACTAAAGTGATTGAGGACTTTATAACAGGGTGAATACTTGAGTATTTTTTCCTTACTTATCATATTATCTGTGAAAATAGATTAACAAAAGTCAATTGTAGCCCAGCTGTGTCCAAATTATCACAGATTTTTAATCAAAGAATGCCAAATTCATGTGACTCTTTACAAATTAATGGGTACATAGTAATCCATATCACAAGAAATGTTCATTTTTATACCTGTGATTTTCAGAATAATAAAGTATTCTTTCTATATAATAGATTTTTTTAAAAAATTATATATTTAAAAAATAATTTCTTCCTTTTCAGGTTTATACTTGATAGACTTGAAATTCCTGTCACGAGAAGCAAAACATGTTCTTGTAGTATAAAATCTTGTAACACTTTATTTCCATAACATTGTATATCTGTTTTCAGTAAACAATGGCAATATTTGTTTACAAGTCAATGAGCCAAAGAACACCCATGTGCAACCCCCTAGAGTTGCAATAGGTCACTTCCAGGTGAGGTTACCCTAGTGACTCCTCTTTAAAGATGGTAAACACTGATTCTTCAACCTCCATCAATCAAGCAAAAAAGATCAGAGTCTTTTTATTAAGCTCTAAAGTCTCTTTAAGTCAATATGAACACTCTGAAATGCATCAAATGCTTATTATTATCCCTTAAGAGAGCACCTGGTACTGATGTCACCCCAAAAAACTGACAGACATGGTGGTCAACAATTCATATGATGCCAAAGGCAACAAATTAACTGAATTTGGTGGAAACAGAGATGAGGGATACATTTCACACGATTTCAAATATGCCCCAAAACATGTCTATTTGAACATAATGATGATAATGGGAACCGCAAGATCTTTCTGCCGTTTGGAAGTCACTAGTCTCGATATGTGTGGACTTTTAGTATGAATGCGATCAACACATTTGAAGAAACATAAATAGACTAGAATAGCAGTAAAACATTTTTTCCATTCTGGCATGACTGAAGTAGCAGAGTATAACAGAAAATGTATTGGGTTTAAAGGCAGAAAGTCTTAAAAGCTGTATGAGCCTCTACATGAATCAAATCAACTCCAATCTTCTGTATAACTGGAAGAATTATACTTGTGCTACTCAGTTGAGGTTGTGGTTAGGAAAGAGCTCTGCATACCTTAAAGAACTATAGAATATGAAGCTTTACTATTATCACTTCTATTGTGACACTTCTCTGAGTCTCAATTTTATTTGTAAAATAAGGATAATTACAAATATGCTACCCACCTTTGGACTTTAAGTACTGATAAGCCTTGAATTGTTCTATAAATAAAATGTACTAGCAATTAATAATAGTAGTAATAGAACAGTAATAATAAAATAGTTCATATCCACATAGCACTTTCGTATTTCCAAGGAGAGTCACATTTGTTATCTTTTTTTGATATTATCATTGTCTTTCCACTTAGGCAACTAGAGTAAAAGAAAACCCAAGAGCCATCTTTGAATTGATTGATATGTTATGCTTACAGATTCAATCACGGCATTTGAGAAATTCATCTAAAGCGTAGCACTGTTAGGAAGATTATGAACATCAAATGGTCACTCAATAAGAGAATAGTGGTAAAAGTGAGGGAGAGTTATCAAATAAATTTCCTCTGATTAACAGTACCTGCCAAGTCATTATTACTATTTTTTTGTTAACTGTATGGGTCAACTACAGGAAAGAAGAAAGATTCTTCAATGGCCCCAAACTTCTAACATAAGCAGAAGTTCATGTTTTCTGTGTTTTTATTCTACCAATATTATTATATGAATGAGAAACACATAGAAAATAGTGTCTAATGCATGGAAAAAGAATGCCACATGGAAGGCAATGGAGGGGAGGGGGGCAGCTAGGTGACACAGTGGATAGACCACTGGTCTTGGAATCAGGAGGACCTGAGTTCAAACCCAGATTAATCCACTTAATAATTACCTAACTGTGTGACCTTAACCCCATTGCCTTGTAAAAACCAATAAAATAACATTTTAAAAATGAAGGCAATGTCGGGACACCCGATACATTGCAGGAAATGGTTAAATAAATGAAGATGTGACAAGAAAAGAAGACTGGCTGGACATTTATGTTATGAGATGCATAGCAGTAGGACACCCTGAATATTCTCAATGTAAAGAAAAAAGTGTGGACAAAGAAGCCTAATGTATTGGGTGGTTATTCTGTGATAAACTCATGGGAAGATATGGAACAAGAATCAGACAGGTTAGGTAGACATGGGAAGACATGGAAAATCCTCATAATATATCTCAATAAATGCTTGTTAACTAACAATAATGGATGCATGTAGGAACACTAAATGTTTTATAAATATCATCTCATTTGAGTCCCTGGGGGAATCCCTTGGATATAGGTACTATGGTTATTATCCTCATTTTACAGTTTAGGTTACCAAGGCATTACAGAGGTCAACTGACTTACCCATAAAAAGTAATGAGTATCTGAAGCCAGATTTCTGTATGCTGGTCTTCTTGTCTCCAGATCTGACTATTTACTTTGCTAGTGGAAACATCCAAAGAGATTAGTAATGTACTATGCCAACTTCAAAAGCAACTTTTCAGGCATTAGACACTGAATTTTTCTTCTGAAAATGTATGTTCGATATTTCTCTATTTTTTATAGCAAAACCTGAGGACTAAGGGGCTCATGATTTGTATATGGCAACAATTAGTATTTTTACTACTGGAATGTTTAAAATGTGATTTTTATTTTCTAAAGCTGGTATTGATTTTCATCTTTCGGCATCAAAGAATAGTGATATTGTTCAGATAACACATGCCTAATATCTGATATCCATCAAAATGATAGGGACTTAAATAACAAAGAAAACTTTTACTTACAACCTCTATCCCTTAAGAACAAAAATAGCTATATAAGTCCGTGTGTCTTATGAATAGTCAGTGATAGAAAAAGAACATAATCTGCACCTAAAGAGGCAGTATTTCCCTACAGAAAGAACACTAGGATGACAATCAAAGAGATCCTGGTCCAAGTCTTGACTTAATCATTTATCATCTGGGTGACCCTGAGTAAGCTGTATGACTTCAGTTTCCTCCTCTGAAACTACTAGAGTCAAAGTAGATGATCCCTGATGTTTCCTGTAGAACTCTAATTACCTGTTCTATCAAGTATTTTGAAATCGTTGGTATGAGACATGCTAAATATGATCATTCTTTTTATTAAACGAATAGTACCTAGCTCTTGTCAAGAATAAACTAAATGGGGGCAGCTAGGTGGCACAGTAGATAAAGCACCGGCCCTGGAGTCAGGAGTACCTGTGTTCAAATCTGATCTCAGACACTTAATAATTACCTAGCTGTGTGGCCTTGGGCAAGCCACTTAACCCCATTGCCTTGCAAAAAAAAAAAAAAAAAAGAAAAAAACTAAATGGTACCATCTAATTAATATTAGTATAAATAGGAATCTTGGGGGTTATTGAGTGCAACCTTGTGACTTTACACATGAGGAAACTGTTAGCCAGAGGAGTTAATTGACTTGTTCAGAGTCAAAGAGCTGTATAGCAGAACCAAGAGTAGAAACGACTTTTTATGACTCTTGAAATAGGATTTATTTCGCTATAACACAATACCTTAGGATACATTAGATGGAATAATTTTCCTAACACTTAGAAGGATGCCTTAATTAATAAAGAACTTGTCTAAGAACTGGGAAGACTTGGGTTCAGATCCCTCCTCTGATACATAGTGGTCATGGAATCCTGGGAAAGTTACTTATGCAATACCTACTGTCACTTGAAAACATCTGTCCTTAAAAAACAATGATGGTATATGATATTGCCACTGCCAATATACTCTCCTCTGACAACAATGAACAGTATGGTTTGCTTTTTCATTTATAATATAGGAATATGAGGGTGAAACAGAGGAAAATTGAGTCATAAGGAATTAGAGTAAAAATAGCATAGCATTTCTACAGCAAGCAGGTGGCTCAATGGGAAGATTCCACCAGCCTGAAGTTAGGAAGACCTGAGTTCAAATAGCCTTTGAAACAAACTAGTTCTGTGATTCTGAGCAAGTCACTGAAAATTATTTGCCTCAATTTTTTATCTGTAAAATATGCTAGATAAGGAAACAGCAAACCATTCCAGTATCTATGTCAAGAAAACTCTAAATGGGGTCACAAAGAATTGCACATGACTGAAATGACTGGAAAAAAAAAAAACCAAAATATAATTTCTACTACCTGGGTTTGAGGTTTCTGTTGCTTGAGTTTCTTCTAGTTTCTTCTAGTAATGCTAGATTTTACTATTTTCATGAGCTAGCACCATTGGGAATGTATAACTTCATGTTGTTAGACTTTCCTATATGAAATGACTAGTCATAAATGAGAATGGCCAGAAGTATAGAGGAAAAGAATAAATGTAGAAAATGGAACCTACAGATATGTTGCTGTTAAAGATATATATATATATAGATAGAGAGAGAGATAGAGAGATAGAGATAAATAGAGAGATAGACATAGACAGAGACAGAGATATAGATATAGATATGGATATAGATTAGATATAGATGTGGATATAGAATTTATCATGTGAACCCAGTGGGATCTTTAAACAAAAATGAAATCATTTTAGCCACTAATTTTAAAAAGAAGCTCATCAATAACATTTTTACCTAGCAAGTATACTCATCATTGACTCTTGTATATTCCATGTTTGGCATGAATTTATTCATCCCAAGAAAAGTTTTAACCCAATTTATTTAATTCTATATCTAGAAAACTATCTATATAAAGAAGTCAATAATCAGGATTCACCTATTTAGACAATAGAAAGATTTATCCAAGGAAAGCTTTAGTTTCTACATGATTATCAGCTAGCACCAATTTTAAACTATTTTTCTTGATTTCTATTTCTCCATTACCTTCCTGAATTATAACAATTATTTTGCAACAGGAACACTGGTTAAAGGGACTAATATCATTTCGCACTTCAAGACATCTGTTCCCAGACTAAAGGAACATTTAGAGAGGAATTAAGCTCTGTGAATAGATGCAGAGAGTGGATAACTTTCTAACCTAATTGCATTATTTTGGATTGCATTATTTTTTTTTTGGCAGGTCAAGCACTGGAATATCTGACACACCTATGGTCAAAATTTGCTAAATGCATTCCAATAGCGAATATTGTATTTTCCAAACTTTTGGATTATCACCCTCTATTACTGAAAGTAGTCTAGACATTGCTGTGCAAAAATAAAATTTCATTTTCTGTATATGTGGAGAAATAGTGAACTTATATCACAATAAAATGGAAATACAGTACAAGTATTTTCCTTATTCCCTACCAAAACAATATAATGTGCTAGATAAGAGACTCATAATAATAATTAGGAGAAATTATTTTTGCTTACAGAATACTTCTTCCCCATCTAAAAATATGATCTTAATGCTTATTAAGGATCAAAATTACTTTGAATTTCTTTGTTTTTCACTTCTTCACATTTTTAGTATGAACACCTTCCTATATTTCTGAAATATTAAATCTTTTTATCTATACAATCAAAAAGCTTAAGGAAAATCAAAAATTAAAAAACTACCCCAAATCTAAGGTAAAAATGAAAGGAAATAAGTAATTAGGAAGCAGAAATTTAGAAATATGACAGGAGCTGTCAAAATAATAATTCTACATCAAAAAAATTGGCCCTTTACAATAAGAAGCAAGAGGCAAATAACTCCCTGATCTATGGATCAAGCAATTTTAAATTTTGCTGAAAGGCTAATTAAGAAGAAGACTTTCCAGATGATTGAAACTAAGTTTGGTAGCTGACACAACTTGACAAGTTCTTAGTCTAGTCTATTTACTAGCTTTTCCTTCATCTTTACTAAAAAAAAATCAATTCAAGTGGATTCACTCTCAATGAGCTACATACATAAGTAAAATGCAGTTTATTTTATTGAATTGAACAGTAAGGAACTCTTATCAGTAAACAATTTATGAAATTGTCCAATCGTTTTAAATAAACTGTTTCATTTTTTCTATGGTATGCTCAATTACTTCTCCAAAACACAGACATGTGTATAGTGTTCACAAATTATCCACTTCTTTTTTTAATTATCACCTATCTTAAATGAGCTTTTCTTTCACTTATTAGCTTAGAATTTAGTTAGAAGAAGAACATTACTATATTCCAATGTGGTTTCTGTTGTGGATCCATTTATTTGGAGGGTATAGAGGTCTTTTCTCTTTTAAATAGCTCCACTCAACTCCACTCCACCAAAAAAATTAATCAACATTTTTCTTCATCAAAGCCCAGGCATTCCAATTTAGATAACTTAGAATTTCCCTGAAAATATTCAACTAATAACTTTATTATCTTCAAAATAATAAACATTTAGTGTGGCATTAATGAAATGGATATCATCGTTTCAGAACTCCTTAAAAACCTTTTCGAAGGCACGGCTAGATGGCACAGTGGATAGAGCACTGGCCCTGGAGTCAGGAGGACCTGAGTTCAAATCCAGCCTCAGACACTTAATAATTACCTAGCTGTGTGGCCTTGTGCAAGCCACTTAACCCCATTGCCTTGCAAAAAAACTAAAAAAAAAAACCCTAAAAAAAAAAAAACCTTTTTGAAATGGCTGATTTCCAACTCATGTTTAAAAAAATCAGAAGAGTGAAAGTAGGGAGTAACTAGGTGGCGAAGTGGATAGAGCACAGACCTTGGAGTCCGGAAGACCTGAGTTCAAATCCAACCTAAGACGCTTAGTAATTACCAATCTGTGTGACCTTGATCAAGTCACTTAACCCCATTGCCTAGCAAAACCAAACAAAAAACAAAGGAGTGAAGTAAAGTAAAATGAGTTGAATTAATAATTTTCAATATTCATGTCTGCACAAAAGATGACTTCACTCCCTTTACTAGTTAATGAGATAAACTTCTCTAAGTTCCTGTAACCTTAGTTCTAGGAAATAGAGCAAGAAAACCCCACCACAAGACAAAACTATCATGTACAATAGAAGAACTCTTTAAGTCCCTCCCCCTTTCCTCTTTTATTTCATTTCCTTTCTTTTTTCCCTTCATACACTTATTTAGCAATCATTTATTAAACACACACTTTGTGAAAGGTGCTAGAAAAAGCATTATTAACATATAAACAAAAATGGTATGGTATTTCTCTTTAAAAATTAGTTAGCTGCAGACAAAAGCTTACATTTAGCCTCTGGCTAAATAACGATTCCAAAGAAAATGCAGTGGATCTGTTATAATATATATATATATATATTTATAATATTTATATTGTTTATTGCTATATTTCATAAATTATATGAAGAAATCACAAATAGTAAAAAAGTATTGTGAAAAAATAGCAGCAACATATTTCAGATTGTTACATGTGATAAAGTGCAAATATAACTGGACTGTTAATCAGGTGACCTGGTTTTAAATCTAGACTCTGAACTTGCTAGTTTTGGGACTCTAGATAACTGACACGAGATTTCCTTTCCTCATCGGAGAAACAAAGGAAAAATAATATCTGTCGATGGTAATACAATATAACTTACAGAGTGTAAAGAAAGTGGTTTTCAAACCTAAATTACTGTATCGGTGTAAAATTTGCTTAAATATTAATTCAGCTCTCTAGAGTCTCAAGTTTTCATGACATATAGGGCAGACTTAAAAGAATTTTGGTACAGAGCACCACACAACAAACAAATCTATTCTCATTTGATCTCAAGTTTCCTGTGTAGAAGCTTAATTTTAAAGAATGGGATATTCTAGTATCTTCTCAAGGTTGTTAAAGTAATCATAGAATCTAAGAGCTATATAAGGAAACTCTCAGCATTGAGTGGGCTTCATGAAGGGTCTCTGGCATTTGAGAGTGTCATTGACCCCTTTTATTCATTATTCGATAGCATGATTAAGAAAATGAATAATTACCCAAAACTGCCTCTCAAATTTTTTATATCACAGTTTCTAGTTAATATTCTGTTTAAGGCTGAACCCTGCAATACAAATGAGATCCAACCAATGCAGAGCACATTTGTAATATTATTTCACTCATTTAAACACTACTTCTATGAATGTGACTCAGGATATCATTGCCTCTACTACACTACTGAATTAATTTGAGCTTCCAAATCAATAATTCTCCTCCTATGTTTTGAATAAGAATTATCTAGCCACATCCTATATTTGTGAGGCTGACTTTTGCAAATAAAGTGTAGAATTCAGCATTTATTCACATTAAATTTCACCTTAATCTTGGCTAATTATTCTGAAAATCTGGGGAGCTTTTTGATCATCAAACATGCTAGCTGTCCTCAACTTTGAATAATATAAAAATGTGATCACTACAGATGTGATGACTACTTTATCCATGTTATTGGCAAAAATATTGAATGGCATGAAAACAAAGCAAGTTCCTGGAGCACTTCATTAGAGTCTTCCCTACTGGTTGATTTGAAGCTATTAATGACTTGGATCTAGTCATTCAATCAGTTGCAAATTCATCTGACTATAGTTGTAAACTGTATTTATCTTACCCGCAAAACTAGCATGAGCTTTGCTGAAATCTTAATCCATTCTATTGCTAGCATTGCACTTAACTGACATTTTATTCTATCAAATAAGGAAATGAAGTTATTTTCACATAACCTGTTTTTTTTAATGAAGCTTTGGAGGATCTGGGGGAACACTACTCACCACTTCCCCTTTTCTGAGTGTTCAAAATCCATCCCCTTAATAATGTCCTTAAGAAAAGTGCAAATCAAAATACTACTGAGACTTCACTTTATGCCCTAAAATTTTATACAAACATGAGAAAATATGGTAATGGTTAATGTTAGAAAGGGTTATAAAGGTAGAGGCACAGTGATGCACTATTTTAATAATGAAACATTTGAAAAAAAAAAGCATTTTGCTATTACATTTTGTTTTAAAAGGTGAATAAAATACTCTTTGAGCCAGAGATTCCATTGTAGGATATATATATATATATGAAATGTAATGCATCTACTACCATAGCATAAATGGAAATAACAATGGTAAAATAATAAATACAGCTATCAAATAATTGCAATGGCCAAACTGGCCCTAAAGGAGAGAGATGAGAATATATTACTTTCCTTTCATTGAAGAATTGGAGGACTATGGGTCAGAAATAATTAATATGCTTACATACTTGCATTACTTACATACTTCTTTAAAATTAATTAAAATTAATTTTTATAAAGAATAGTTTCCTAGGAGGAGAAAAATAAATTGGAAAAATAAGATAAAAAGTAAGATAAAAACAGAAGTTGTCAATTTTTTTAAAATGACATCTCTTCAAACACCACTCCCTCAGCCCCAAGCAAAATATGTTTTGGAAAACTGAAAGCAAAAGAAGATAATCTCACTGATCTTGAACATCTTCCCTTTGTAAAAAATTGGAACATGTTTTGCTTTTTCAGTCTTTTCTGATTTACATGATCTTCCTCCCCATCTCCACCATCCAAAAAATCAAGAATATCAGGAATCATGTGAATCAGGTAAACATCACGGTTCATCTACATATTGAATACTACAGGTCAATGAGTTTAATATCAGTTCTTGGGAAAATTTGAGTAAAGAGAATTATTTTGTGATCATTAGATAGTTGGTGAATATCTGGACTTTTCTAGCAGTGATGACAAAGAATCAGAATGATTTTATCAAGAACAAGCCATTGCTAACTATATTCTGAAACTCATACCTCTTCAGCACCCCTTGCCCCAAGGACCCCTCCTTTTCTCTGAATGAAAGGAGTGCAAGTCAGACGTTAGAAAAGCTACTCAGAAAACCTCCACTCTTTAAGAGGGGCATGCAGAAAATTCTCTTCATGATTTCTCACTTGACTTCCTTCCTGGACTTCACCATCTTAAGAATCTTATCATTCTGAAAGATGAAATCAACTCAAACTCTCACTTCCTCAGATTATTTCCCACCCAATCTGCATGAATTCATCAGGCCCCTACACCAAGAAACTTTCCTTGCCCCCTGTCAGCTTTTCATCATCTTTTTATGTGTCATCTCTCCCATTAGATTGTGAACACCTAGATGGCAGGAACCATCACGTCTTTTATCCCTAGAACTTAACCTAATAAGTGTTATTTGGTTAATGTTTATTAAGCCTCACTATCTTGAAAATCATAATGTTAGATTAGGAAAATGCTGTACTTATAACTTAGCTAGATTTGACAACAAACTTTCCCCTTCTTATAGGGAAGGGAGGGAGGGAAAGACAGACAGACAGACAGAGAGAGAGAAAGAGAGAGAGAGAGAGAGAGAGAGAGAGAGAGAGAGAGAGAGAGAGAGAGAGAGAGAGAGAGAAGAGATAGAGGAAGCATATTTTGAATTGGCTAAGGGAATTTAATTAAAGTGAAACATTTAATAAAATATTTCATAATGTTTTTGTTTAAAAAACTCAATACAGTAATGTACACTAAATAATACAACATTCAGATGGATTTGCACCTGGTTGAATGTTCTAACTCAAAGAGTAATCACTAATGATTCCATGTCAACTTGGCCTGAGGCTACCAGAAGAGTGCTCCAGGAATCTGTTCTTGCTCCTGTGTGCTTTTAACATCTTTATCAATAGCTTAAATAAAGTCATCAATGGCACTGTAGATGAAACAAAGCTGGGAGGGAGAGAGCTAAAATGCTAGCTAACAGGTCATAATCCATAAACATTTTGGTAGATTAAAGTATTGCTGCCTAATCTGATGATATACAATAAGAACTGTAAGTCTTACATTTGGATCTAGGAAAAAAAATCACTTCACAAATGTAGAACAAGACAGGCACAGCTATAATTTTTAAAAGCATATAGGTAGGGGGCAGCTAGGTGGCACAGTGGGTGGAGCACCGGCCCTGGAGTTAGGAGGACCTGAGTTCAAATGTGGTCTCAGACACCTAGCTGTGTGGCCTTGGGCAAACCACTTAACCCCACTACCTTGCAAAAACAAAAAAAAAAAAAAAAAAGAAAGAAAGAAAGGAAAAAGCATATGGGTGGCAGTTTAGTGAATTGTAATCTTAATCTGATTCAGCAGTGTGATAGAACAGTCAAATTGAGTTGAATTGAGAAGCACAACTTCCAGGAATAAGGAGCTGAGAATCACTCTGTACTCTACCCCAGTCAATTCACATTTGGAGTGTTTTGTCAGTTCTGGGTACCACAATTTAAAAGACTGGTAAACATTTTTCGTGCCCAGAGGAAGGCAGTTAAAATGGCAAAGGGTCATATGAGGCTGAATAGATGAAAAATAAGATGTTGAGAGAATTTAGGGTGGATATTATCACTATCTTCAAGGACTGTCATGTGAAAGATATCTTAGGCTTATTTTGTTCAACAAAAAAGGACAGAACTAAAATCAGTGAGTAGAAGTTAAGGAGCAGAACCTCATTTCCTGCTTGCTTTCGGGGAAATCTTTCTAATAAGAATTGTCCAAAAACTGAACATAGAAGTCTCAAGAATCAAAATATTTCCCCCTTTTAGAGATCCATCAGTAAAGGCTGGATCCATCTATCCATCTATCTATCCATTTATCTATCATCTATCTATCTATCTATCTATCTATCTATCTATCTAATCTACATCTATAACACCACTTATATATAAGGGATCTTTCTTTCTTTCTTTCTTTCTTTCTTTCTTTCTTTCTTTCTTTCTTTCTTTCTTTTCTTTCTTTCTTTGACCTATGTCTAGATTAGATGCCTGCTAAGGACCCTTCCAGGTCTAAATTTATGATCCTATGATTTCTGCTAAGTTTAAAGAAACTTTTCACTCCTTCTGTACATGAAAGGGCAATTCTATTTTTAAAATTTATTATCTACTATTATGTTGTCCATAATCCAAAAGTTATTTATATTTTATTTGGTAAAAGAAAGATGCCTTTATTTTAGGATGTGCTGGGCATTTACATCTCAAATAATGAAAGATAAACCAACAAACATCTGCTTAGCCAATCACTCTTCTCTTGGACTATACTGGTCTCAAGTTTAACCTTGCTTACTCTTAGGGCTAGTAGAGCCACTAAGGAAAAGTCACATTTAGGTAGCAGTTTCAGACTAGGCACATGATGGATAATATAAATGTGCATAGTGGATGTAGGAGTCAGTCCTGAATTAATGTAGAAATGAATGTGATCTTATCTGCATGGCTTTCTACTTTCTATCCTCATTATGAAAATTGAAAGATGAAAAGGTTAGAAAGTATTTGTGGGGAAAGAAAAGGAGCCATCAGTGATCAAGTTCAAGTCAAGTCAAGGACTAAGAAACATTTGTGCTCTTCCCTGGAACTTTGGATTGGTGTAAAAACTTGAACCTGGAAAATTGTCCTATTTCCCAGACTATTCCCTACTCTATACTAGATATGGATAATATATCTCAGACTGATACACTATGACCTGACCTTTAGATTTGGTAAGAGCTCCTCTTTCTACTGTTGATGGCTGACTCATTCTTTCTTGGGAAAGTCTTCCCCAATTTTACCCCAGTAATTCTCTAATCAAAAGTCTGTATTTTGCAATCGTTCTTCACTTATGTATCAGACTATACTCTCTTGATTCACATTTCTCTTAGAAATTCTCAAAAATTGAATCATATATGCCTGATGTCTCTCCAGCTAGTCTCTCCAAGGTACATCCCCTATCTCTCTTCTTTTTCTTCTGTTTTCCCCGCATTACAACTTGCAGAATGTGACCCATATAGCAGGATTCCATAATTGCCTTAATTAAGGAGATGAAGTAATTCTGAAGATTGAGTCCTGGGTGGAAGGGGGTCAGGAGAAATAGGCGGAGGAAAAGTTAGATCCAGTTACTAAGTTGAAACACTGCCCAGATCCAAGGCTCAGACAGCAAACTCTTTCTTTGGCTCTCTCTTTCTCACACAGCAAGTCTTCCCTCCAGCTCCTGCTGGGCTGCAGACCTCATAGGGAGGAAGTCAAGAGAGCAGGCAGCAAAGCAAAGCTTCTTTGGCTCCATCCTCTATACTCATAAAACAGCAGATAACCTGTAGAGGAGATCATTAGTCCAGTACAAAATCCATACAATTTTAAGTGTCTTCAAAAGTCGCAGGAGAAATAGATCATTATTAAAAAAATATTTTTTTCTTTTTTTTTTTAGGTTTTTGCAAGGCAATGGGGTTAAGTGGCTTGCCCAAGACCACACAGTTAGATAATCATTAAGTATCTGAGGCCAGATTTGAACTAAAGTACTACTGACTCCAGGGCCGGTACTCTATCCACTGTGACACCTAGCTGCACCCATTATTAAAAAATCAAACACCACTTTGAATAGGCATTTTCTGCCTGCAAAGATTTTGTTGGGAGATATTTATGTGCATGTTACATATATTCTTATGATGAAGAGATATCTTTGCATAGCATCAGTATTTTAGTGAATATAGTGGGAGACCCAGAAAAAGCTCAAAGCAGGGATTGCTCTCTCTCTCTCTCTCTCTCTCTCTCTCTCTCTCTCTCTCTCTCTCTCTCTCTCTCTCTCTCTCTCTCCCCTCTCTACATACATATCAGTATATGTGATACATATGTAGGTACATTTAGAAAATTCATCTAAAATCACTATCTTCATTATCTAAACAACTAGAAACTTGGTATAGAAAAGGAGTGCTAGTTTGGAAATCAGAAGACCTAGAGTGGATACCCAGCTCTAATTTTACGATTCCTGTGATCATAGACAGATGTAACTTAGTCTCTTTGAGCAATTGTCTTTATATGCAAAATAGAGTTGATAATATTTGCTCTATTTTTCATGAGTGCATCAAGCAAAGCACTTCATTAACTTTAGAATAAGATTTACTGTGTTATGTTATATTCCATCACACTGTAAATGGTTCCAAAGAAAAACAACGTACAGAGAAAGTCCTCAAATTACAATGAGTTGTTTTCTTTTCCCATGGCCAAGTTTTATTAGGATCAAGCCCTCCTCATCCTGTCCCTCCATCTCTCTCCATTATCTTCAATCTCTCATATTTACTAGTTACTTCTATGGTTGCCTTAAACAAGATCCTTTTTAAAAACACAGCAACTGGACTAAAAACAAAACTCCAACACTTTTTGACTCCACCACCTACTCAAGCTATATTATCACCTGACTTACTTAGCCAAACACCTACAAAAAGATATCTCTACTCATACTTCTCAACCTTTCACTCTTCGCAAAGCTGTGCAATGCAATTTATAACCTAATTACTCGATTCAAATTGCTAGTCCCAATTCCCAATCTGATACCCTTTTCTCAATTCTCATCTTCATATTTTTCATAGATACTCCTTTTCCTCTATTTTGGTTGACATTGTTCTTTTTCTGTTTTCTTATATTTGGGGGAGCAGCAAATGCAATAGATAGGGAACAGGAGTCAAGAATACATGGATTTGAATTTTAGATATTTATAGTGTGAAATCACTTAAGCTTTCCACCTTTATTTCCTCATCTGTAAAATGGGATTCACAGTATCTACCTCACCTGTACTTTGACATGCTATCTCCCCTAACTTGATTCTAGTTCCTAGAATGTGGATTCTTAGTCAGGGATCTATGAACTCTTTCAAAAAATGTTTTTATTATATAATATAATATAATATAATATAATATAATATAATATAATATAATATAATATAATATATTATTGATCTGATTTAATATAATATAATATCACATAATTATGCAATGTGGGGTTATTTTGTCGTTATATTTTATTTTATTCTGCTTGATTTGTTATATTATAATTATTTTTATATTTTAAGATAATTAGTTTCTTTTGTAATCCTCAATATTTTATTTTGTGCATTATTTTATTTATTTGAAAAATTGCCAAAAACTTTCTATGACTAAAAGCAAACAGTAAAAAGCATTGACCTAGAAGGAAAGAAATATTTTCTTTTTCTCTTTGTATACTTAATACACTGGCACATAGTAGGCATTCAAAAATGCATGTTGATTTATTAATTCCAAAAGATAAGCTAACTGTGTGAAACTTGTCAACAAAAACACCTGAAACAGCACCTCCTTCATGAGTCATTTCCTGATTCCCATAATGACTACTGTTGCTGCCCAATTAATTTACAACCATGTAGAGAAAACTATCCTTGGAACTGGCAAAGCCTCGTTCAAGTATCACCTCTGACATATATTGCTGTGGGACCCTAGGCAAGTCACAACCTCTCAGTCTTTCCAAAATGATACAGGATTATTGGTTCTGGTTTCTCTCATAAAAATCAAACTTTCCTCATGTTTTATATAAGTTTACCACCAATATTATTCACATTATACAACCTATGAATCATCAAACATGTTAAAGCTGTAAGGGGCTTTAGAGATCAGCTTAGTGAACTTCCTCATTTTATACGTAAAGATTGAAAGATCAAAAATGACTTGTCTCTTCTCACACAGCCAGATCTAAAGAGGGCTGAGTCCAAGTTTCTTGGGTCCCTCTTGAGTGTCAAAGTTCTAGTTGAGTTCCTTGGGGCAGAGGGGAGACAAACTGGTGGAGATGTTTGAGGAGCAAAATAGAATGAAGAAGGAGATAGAGCTATTTCTGAAATAACTAACTGTAGGAACTTCGACATTCTTCTCATCTCTGGGTCTCAAGTTTCGTTGTTTGTAAAATGAAGAGTCTGGGTTAGGTAATCTCAAAGATTCCCTTCTGGCATTAAAGAGATATTCCTATAATACTATGAATTAGAATAGAGAGAAGGAAGAAAATAATTCATGATACAGGTTTATCTGTGATAAAGAATATGTCTGAAGTGGCCGCTAAATTTTTATTGGTAGAAGAAAAGGAGTGATGGGGTGGCATGAAAAACAAGTAAGAACACCTCAAAAAAAGAGAGGAATGTGGTTTTAAGAATGACTGTGATTAAATAAGTCATTTTCACTATCATAAATTAACTACAAAAGACATATGAAGAAAGATATTATCTGCATTCAGAGAACTGATATCTAGACCATAAAATAATTTTACATGTATTCACATGTATGTGTATACAAACATAACATACATATGTATAGACACACATAGCTATTTTAATGGTGTCCATCTCTAGAATGGGTAGGTGAGAGAGAAGAAAAAAAGAAATTTACATATTAACCTGCATATTTAAAAGGAATAGCAGCTTGCACATAGATTTGCAGCTTCATATGCAATCATCACTTTATTATACTGTCATGGAAATGCTTTTATGATTTCATAAATTAAAGAAAAGCAAGAAAAAATGGCAACAGGGTAGAAATATTCACCAAAGAACTTCTTGGCTTATTCAGGGCAGGATACAAATCTAAAGGCTTATTTACTGTCCAAAAAGTTTTATTCTAGAAATGGTAGTGTAAGGATTAGGGAGCAGTGGGGAACAGGAGGAAGAAGCTAAATAGATCAATGTGTGAAGGGCCAGAAAAATAGTATGTAAGAATTCAAAGCATAGATATGGTTATTAGTCTTTTATTATCACTATATTAAAATTTTAACATTTATGAAAGGAGGGGAATGATGAATTTGGAATAATTTTTATGTGTCAGGACAAAACAAAGGGATTAGTGATAGTATCCCCCCATATGAAACAGTACCCTTTGGAAATCTGGGTCAATTTGTTTCTGATGTGGAAAACACAGAATACATTATGTATTACCAAATGAGGCAAAAAGAAGTGCATTTCTATGATATTTTAATTGTAACTTATCACTAGATGCTTTATATTCAAACCGATTAATCGTAAGCTCAGATTGGAATGTGAGTAACTTGAAATGTTTTCATTTAGTTGATTTTACACAAATGACAACTAAAAGCCCTTTCAAAAAAAAAAAGGTGGATTAAGGTGTCATTCATCCTCAATAGCTTTACTTGCTAAATCATTTTTTTACGAATCTCTATAATCAGATCAACACTATCTAAAGCACATCTAACAGAAATTTTTAAAAAATCTAATATTAGAGAAATGATATTTAGGTATACATTAATTTTTTAAGGAAATCTAGGATCAGATTTTGGCTAAAATTGACATCAGTGATATGCTTGTTCAGCTGCTTTGTAAATAGATAGACTGAGACCCAAGGAAGTGAAATGATTTACCTGAGTCTTGGAGGGAAGAAGTAGCAGAAGCAGGGTTCAAACCTAGGTGCTCCCTCAAACCCAAGCTCTTTCCATTGCTCCACAGTTTCAATGACAAAATTTCATTTCTACGCACTAATTCAAAACTTAATTAGAGTGGTCATGGCTAAGAATTTACCATTTAAAATATCCTGAGTCTAAAATGATCTCATTTTGGGGAGGGAGTCAAAATGGTTACCGTTTTTGTTGTTGTTTTTGCAGGTCAGTGGGGTCAGTGCCAAGGTCACACAGCTAGGTAATTATTAAATGTCTGAGGCTAGATGTGAACTCAGGTCCTTCTGACTCCAAGGCCAGTGTTCTATCCACTGCACCTCCTAGCTGCCCCCCAAATGGTTATTTTAAAACTATTTTACAATATGCTTTTGCATTCCTGAAATATTCTCTGTGCCTTCCTGTTCCTTACTTCCGCATACCTACTATGTAAAGACAGTAGGCTAGTTGCTGGAGACTTTTTAAAAGTTAACCTTGCCTTATATTCTTGTAGGAGTTATAATGCATATCTATAGAAACAAATACACAGTAGCATTTAATATGTTGAAGAAGAGAGGAGGTGGCTGTACCTAAGCTGTGCCTCAAAGGAAAAATAAAGGTTCAGAGAGGTTAGAAATTTAGAGAAAAAGAGTCAGAAATGGGGAATAGCCTGAATGAAAGGACAGAGGTGAGAGATGGAATGGAATGTCTGGTCCAGGTAACAATTGCTAATCCACTTTGGGAGTGGAATATATATGAATTAAATCTGGAAAGGTAGGTTGGAAACAGATTATGGAAGGCTTTTGACAGTAAACTAAGAAACTATGGAACCACCAATTTTTGAAGAGGAAGGATATAAGAAATATCTATTTCTTTAATTCATTTTTTGGCAAATGTATGAATAATGAATTATAGAAGAAAAACCTAAGACTGTGAAAGAAGTCATTGAAATAGCCCATGTAACAGATGATGAAGATTTAAGCTAGGCTTGTAACCATCTAAGTGTAAAGGAGAGATAAAGGAGATGGAATTAGCAAGACTTAGTATTTGAATAAGGGATTGGGAGTAGTGCAAAGAAAGTCTTGGAGAAGAAATGAAATCTTTGATTTATTTTCCCCCCTTCTCCCTAAAAAAAGATATGCCGTTTGATAACATGATCTTGGAGGAGATTTGGGGGGGGGGCATTTTGCAAGGCAATAGGGTTAAGTGATTTGCCCAAGATCAAAAAGCTAGGAAATTTATTAAGTCTGAGAATGGATTTAAACTCAGGTACTCCTGACCCCAGCTCCGGTGCTCTATCCACTGCACCACCTAGCTGCCCCCTTGGCGGAGCTTTTTTTTACTTATGAAATTTAAAAGTCTTCATCTTCTCTTTGGCTGTGCCACATCATGCCAGTAAATATTACAGATCTTTTAGAAAAGTTACATGTTATCGCATTGGATCCTCATAAGCTCCTGAAAGCTAGAGAAATTATGTGACTTACTTCACATCAAAGGCTATAGATAAAAGGTAGATTTTATAGACTACCAAAACACACCATTAACGAATTGTACCTCCAACAGTTTCTCTGACCAAAACAAAAAAAAAAAGAAAGAGATCGATTTGTCATCACATTAGGCGGTTCTGAACGGTCAGTTTTTCCCAGAACATCCATGATTCAATATGACTTCTCTGGGTTTTCTCCACAATATCTCCTGCAGCTATTTTCTCCTTCACACTCCCATTCATTTTCAGATTCCTTTTACATATTTTCTTCTCCCATTACAATCTAAGCTCTTTAAGGGTAGGTAGGGACTGTCTGCTAATGTTTGTATTCTTTGCTTTAGCACAGTTCCTTCTGTGCTTTAGCACAGCCATTCATAAATATTTGTTGAATGGCTAATATAGAAATGTTTGCATGATTGCACATATAGAATCTATAGGGGGAAGGGGGGAAAAGGAAGGTAGAAAATTCTGAAACTCAGATTTTTTAGAATGAATGAATGAATGTCAAAATTTTTCTGTTTACCTGAAATTGAGAAAAATAAAAATAAAATGTAAAAAAATGCTTGATTTGTGGTTGACTTTTGGTCATCACAGCACACCCATAGAATATATAAAAAGTCCAACTGCCATATTCAGTAAAGTTTCTGGGTTAGGACAATTTGCTTTATTAAAAAAAAATGCAAAAATTGAGATCCAAACCTTAAATTCTTTAGAGCAAAACTGCCAATCGAATAGACTCAATTAATTCTGGAGAATGCCTACTATGTAGCAAGCATGTGATATAGCGGACCATACATATTTGCAGTAAGGTAATTTGTATTAAAATTATGGCTTTGTTAATAAGCACCTGTGAAGTCTTAAGCAAGACGCTTTTCATCTTTGGGCCTCAGTTTCATCATCTGTAAAATGGGAAAGTGGGGAGATAGGATGAAGGAAGAATATCTCAAAAACCTCCCCCCCCCCAAATTAAAACTATGGTTTTCCATACAGTTTTCTTTAAAAGAAATTGTTATATTTTTGTTTATATATTGACCTCATTTCTAAATATATCCCTCTTCCCACTCCTAGCCACAAATTATATTCTAACAAAGAATAAAAAAAGAAGGGGGGAACAGTTTAGACAAAAAAACCAACACATTAATGTAATGATGGGCTACAAATATGTCATATTCATAATTAGCCTCCTATCCAAAGAGGGGAAGTAGGGTTCTAAAGAAGCAGATTAGAATAAAATAGCATTCACACACACAGAGAGAAGAGTAATATAGAAGTATGTGCCCTTAAATAAAAGCTCAGAATGAAGTCATTACTTCATGATTTGTAGTACCAATATACAAGTAAATGAACAAATCATATTTCCTGGGGGTGAGAAGCCAGAGAATCTTTTTGTTATCATTGTTGTTCTTTCCTTTTTAATTAAGTGAATATTGTTTGAAACAATCTCTCAACAGAGAACGGGGGGGGGGGGGGGTGTCTTTGAGCCACTGTTACAGTATCTGCTGACTTTCCTTTAACCCCAGCCCCTAACCCTAATCTTTATTATACATTACTGAATTTCTTTCTTTTTTTTTTGCAATTTTGTCAAAGGGTCATTTGAACCCATCCTCAGTATTGATTAATTACACTGAAAACAGAGAAGATTTATTATCCAACCAGACTGTAAATCCAGGAGCTAGCTTCGGCAGTCTGTGGCTTAGTTCAGCGGGCAGCCATGTGTGACAGAGCTCTCTAAGGCCCAGAAGCTGAGGAGGTCTCTTTAACAAGGTCTGAGTAAGTAGGTCAGCTGTCACCTGTGACAGGGTTCAAGCTTCTCACAGAAGAGCACATTAGCTATGGTATCCCAGGATCAGTTTTCGACAGCTGAGACTGGAATCTTTATGCTTTTAAAAGTCCTCAGTGTATTTTTTTTTCCCAGTGGAGAGACCCATTTCTCTTGGCAGAGTTAGATGTTAGATAAGAGAAAATCATAAATACACTTTATTCTTTTTTTTTGAAGCCAAAAACTCTGCTATAACTAATGCATTTAATACTTTGTGTTTGTTAATGTCCAAAGGTTTCAGTAAAGTGCTTTAGTCAAACACAGATTTCATTCTTCAAATTTAGGTCTTTATCATGATGACAGTGAAAATATGGAATAGCTAGTCCTGGTACTTGTTCTACTTTGGTTTAATTTATTTTAAAATGAAAAATATTCTCCCAGTGTAAAATCTCTTGACTCTTAAATAAAAGTATTTAAGGATGAGAAGCAATGACAGCAACAGCAGCAAAATCAAACTCCATTTTTGGTTACTCCAGAGACCCGTAAAAGTCTCAGTTCACTGCTAATGTATTCTAACTCTAAGTTAGACCACAAGCCTGAAGCCAGAAGTAAACTGTGGAAAGCACAATTGATCTTGACCTCTTCACTCCCATAATTTTCTTGCTTTGAAAATTTTTATTCCATAGAGAAACACTAACCTCTGACCCAGCAGCAAGAACATTTTGTTTTTCCTAACTCTACCAAGACCAGGAGATTGAAACTGCAGAATTGTGATGTTACTGGACAGCATACCTTCTAATTCAGGTAGGATGCATCTGATTGACCTTTCCTGTTGCTACTTTTTTATGTCAAGGGTGCCTTTGAAAGTGTGGTAAAGCATGGAACCTTCTCAGAAATTCACAAAATAAAACACTCAGATGACAAAGAAAATCAATTAATCAATTAAATTAGTTTTTTTTAAAGTTCCTTGACTACAGACTGAGAACTTCTGGGTGTGTAGGGAGGGAAACAAAAGTGTTCAATATTTGAATTTTTTAAAGTACCCAACAACATTTTTGCTTCCCATTATTTAGACAAGGGCTAGATCACCAGGAATAAAAAAGCTGATAAAATAAACTCTGGCTTATTAACTTAGTTCCAAAATCACATATAAGAAAAATAAGGTTGGAAGGGGAATATTATCCCCAACATTGAGTTGGCAAGACTGACACAAATTCCTTTTCTTTTTCTGGTAAAAATAATTTGATATTTCATGTTTCCCCAATTACATGTAAAAACAATTTTAACATTTTTTTCAAATTTTGAGTTCCAAATTCTCCACCCCTCATTGAGAAGGCAAATAATTTGACATGTTAAGCTTGCATAGCCACGCAAAACACATTTTCGTGTTGTCATACCATGAAAGAAAACACAGAACAAAAAGCTCCCCAAAATAAGAAAGTAAAGACAAAGTATCTTCAATCTGACACCACCTTCAAATGATGTTTCAAATTTGACTAGACTTGGGAAAATTATTTCTGGGGAAACAGAGATAGTCTAAATCAAAACAGAAGATCCTTTTATAAGTTTTCTTCTGAGAGTTATGTTCCTATAATACCATAGTGATAGGGTTTCCCTCTTTGCTCTGACAGCTGGCCACAGAGAGGTTGAGGGGACAGTGTCACCTTCCAGAAAGCCCAGTGTCCTGCCAGCTCAGAGCCATGCCAGTGACAGGAGTGGGAGCTGATATAAATAGGAGTTGGAGGAATCCGGGAAAAGCAAAGCAGATTAAGAGGCCAGAATCCTGTTCTTCAAACTACCATCATCTTGGGGAAAAGACTGAGATGAAAGATGGAGCACACAAGTCCAAAAGAGGTTTCCGAATTGGAGTGAACTGACATCAGTTAAGCAAACACCCAAATTGACTGATTCAATTAAGAAATTTTTCCAGCTGCTTGACTCAATCAACCAATGCAATTAAGTGATTCGGTACTGCTGGTGTTGCCACAGTCAAAGAAAATGTGCTCTTTGAAGAGGGATCAGATGCAAAGGAAACAAAACTTGAGTTTGGAGTCAGAAGGCTTGGGACATCCAATGGTCTTGGGATTGTCAGCATGGCTCTTATACTCACCTGTAAAACGGAGATGGCACTCTCTCTCTGACTCAGGAAATGTAATCCAAGAACTCAGGAATGTCCATAGTTCTAAGTAAAATTATATCACTGATAAAGTAGAATGGAGCCATAAAGTTTGACCTACTCCAAGCCTCTCATATCAAATAGATTAGGAAAGAAAAACAGAGATTAAGTGACTTTTCATGCTTAACTTTCCAGACTTATTTCCATTAGACCCTTTTATATACTCAAGATTTCAACCAAATTTATCTCTTTGCTCTTCCCTGCACCCCAGATTTCATTTTCTTTTTCTCTGATTTTGCCTACACTAAAACACTTTTCACTCTGCCGTATACTTTACTGTTTATGCCTCCTTGTTCTATTGCCAATCAAATCCTGGATTACTCTCACCATATACCCGAACCAATAAATTAATAAAAAATTATATATACATTAAAGCACCTACTCTGTGTCAGACACTGTGTCTAGAAATCAACAAAATGACACAAATTTGATGGACTACAAATCTATATTATGTAATCTCATTTAAGTTCCAAGGACCAGCAAAGTAATGCTTTCAAACCTCAGTAAGTGAATCGTCATCCCACTCACTATGGTGACAATTCCAAATCTCTTCATCCCTCCTCAAACCTCTCACCAGTTTCTCCTCTCCATAATCTCTCATCTGAGGACTGTATTTTGTACTTCACAAAAAAGAAAGAAAAAAAAGAAAATTGAACTCCCTCTTTTCTTTATCCACCCTTCTAATCTCATATCACTCAAACATCCATCTCTCTTGATGAAGAAGTAACCTTTTGCCTTGCCAAGACAAACTCCTCTTCATCACCTTTGATATCAGCCTCTCATTTTCTCCAGAAGATTTCTCCATTATTATAATCACTCTATCATCTTTACTCTTTCCTTATCTACTGACTTCTTTCTTGGCAGTTTACAAATAAACTAATGTCTCTCCCCTTCTTTTTTTTTTTAGGTTTTTTTCAAGGCAAATGGGGTTAAGTGATTTGCCCAAGGCCACACAGCTAAGTAATTATTAAGTGTCTGAGGCCGGATTTGAACTCAGGTGCTCCTGACTCCAGGGCCAGTGTTCTATCCACTGTACCACCTAGATGGCTCTGTGTCTCTCATTCTTAAAAATTTCCTATTATATCCAGCAAAATCTGATGTCCATTGAGCCATGTTTCTCCTTCCCTTCTTGGCTAAATTCTTGGAGAAAGCAATTTTCTCTAGTGCTGTCATGACCTTTCTCATCAGTTCCTTCTAAGGCATCTGTAACTGGGTTTTCAATGTTATCATTCAATTGCCCTCTCAAAAAATTACAAGTCAACTATTCAAACCCCTTTGGGTTCCTTCAAAGTCCAAGTTAGGTTCCACCTTCTATAGGAAGCATTCACTGATTTTTCCTTCTTTAAATTAGCCTGCATTTACTTTTTTTATTTATATATTTAATCCTAAGAGACTATAAGCTCTCTTGAGGACAAGTATCATCTTATCCAATATCCAGCACAATGACTTTAATGAAGTTTATGCTTATTGAATTGTGAACTAAATTCCCAATGTCGAAATGTGGCTGTCAATCAAGCATAAAGGGGCCTAGGTTAGCTTTGAGCTTGGGTGTCATGATTCCAAACCCAGTGTTCTTTCATTTGTACCAAATGAACCTACTTAGTCTATTCAGAATCATCAACTGATAAAGAACAATAAATCTGAAATTTCCTAAATAAGAAATGGATTTCTTTTCATGCCCGTCTCAAAAAAAAAATTGACTTGGAAAGTCACAGATGGGAAAAGGAAAGGAAAAAAGCATTCATGAAGGACCCACTTTGGGCCAGGCACTGTGTAAGTGCTTTACAAATATTATATCATTTGATCTCTAACAAATCTCGGAATAAAGTGTCATTGTTACCCTCATTTTGCAGATGAGGAAACTGAGGCAGACAGAGGTTCAATGACTTGCCTATGGTCACATAAATAGTGGGAATGGATTTGAACTCATATCTTTCTGATTTTCAACTCAGATTTCTCCCCTCTATGCAACCTGGATGCCTAACAATAATTTATAAAAATGTAATGGTTTTGGAGGGCTGCAAGCTCAACATCAGTTGACAGTATGATAGTGTAGATAAAAGGAAAAAGTCAAGCATAATCTAAGATTGAAACAAGAGGAATGAGGAGGTGAGTCTTCCTGCAAAAGTCAGAGCAAACTGGGATAGGTGAGTTGAGACTAAAAATAAGTCCAGGTTGCCATGGCTCAGGAAGGACATTGATAAGCTACAGAAAATTCAGAGGAAAGAAAGCAAGATGGTGAAGTCCATATGAAGAATAGATGAAGGAAGAAAGGATGATTAGCCTGGAGAAAAAAATACTCCAAGGGACAAGTTAATTGTTTTCAAGTCCTGGAAGGCCTGTCATGTGAAAGAGAGACAATACTTGTTTCTTTGGTTCCAGAGGACAGAAGCAGGAATAATTAGTAGTGTTAAGAATCAAATTAAGTACTAATGCCAAAATAAATTCCTAAAAAAGATAACTGATGCTTTTCAAAAGTGAGCTGCCTTGCCTCAAAAAAGTGGGGGGAGAAGGGTAGCATGGGAATTCCCTCCCATTGAAGGTCTTCAAACAGTAGACTGCCTGCTGGCAGGAGAGCAAGCCTTCATTAAGTAGGAGTAAGACTAGAAGACCAATGAGGTCCCTCTCCATTTTTTTCAAACTCCTATGATTCTTAAATTCTTAACTACTTCCAGTATGAGAGGTTTTTATATATATATATATATATATATATATATATATATATATATATATATATATATAATATATAAACATAAATTACATTTATACAATTTCATAGAAGCCAATAATTAGCCTGAATCATTTGTTCTGCTGCCACCAAGAGCTATGGCAATATGAGGTATCAGGAGCTTAAGCACATTGGCTATAAGGGTGTGTAATACATCAGAGGTATTGAGACCGTCATCTGTGCTTTTTAAAAGGGAAAAGGAAGCAGCTGTTTAAATATTTAAGGGTTTTTTTTTCAAAAAATATTTATACACAGTTCAGAAGATAGAGTTGAGACAAAACTTCATTCATTAGAGCCCACAAAACCTATGTGTCCACAAAGCAAAAGAGACAGCTAGAGAGACAGAGTGACGGAGACAGAGACAGAGATAGATAGAGGAGACCCAGAGAGAAAGGGAGGGACAGAAAGAAACAAAGAGAGAGAGAGGAATACACACACACACACACACACACACACACACACACACACACACAAACACACACCCCACAACTGGCTAAGAGAAGGAAATCCTGGGAGTGAGGTCATTAATAAAATCTGCCATTCTCTGATAGTGCAGGAAGGAGGAAAACCCTGATGCCTGTTGGCCTCAATTTTAAAAGGAGGGCAATGACACTGTAATCTTCCTAGTTTTGAAACCAGCATTATCAACTGCCTGCACAGGTCCCTTTTGCAAGCCTCATGGCAAAAGCTGCTGGCTCTAGGAGAGGATGAAGAAAAAGGAAGCATCCTATGAGACTGGCTGTTTTCGATGAAAAGAAGATGCTCTCCATTGTGTTGTGATCAACTGCATTCAAAATTAAGTGTCCCCGATTTCTCCTGTATTAAACACATGGAAGAGAACTCTAGGAAAATACAAATGTAACTGCCAAGTCAGTGACATGTGGAAATGAAAAGTAAGGAAGACAAATTATCTCTTGAGAAAACAATGGCTAAGTAAAGTGGATAGATAAAGATTATAACAGTAATAATGAAATCCATTTATATATTTTATCACAAGACATTCATTTCAGCACCTTTGGTTCTCCTACAGGTACTTCTATTGCCAGAACTTGTGAACTATTGTTTTAGGATAGGAAATAATATGTATATAGTCTTAAAGACCAAAAGATAGTAGCTGGCATGACACAGGTATTGTTTTGGGGAATCTTTCAGAGGAGTTTGATGATGCTAAGTACTGGGGTGACTTTGAAAATGTCCATTGCAATGAAAATCATCTTGTTTATTCATAAATTGTTTGCCTTTCCAAAGTCTGACACGTAGTATGTTCCAGGCTCTTTGAGCATTTCTTTCTATATCTGGGTCATGTATTCATTTTGATTTTACTTTAGTAAATGATATAAGATATTAATCTATATTCCTTTTCTGCATAGTGCATTGTGGTGTCACTCAAATCCAATTCATGTGCTTGTCATGAAGTCACCTCCCTGATGTCATGGTCTTCTTCATGAACGAAGGATCAACAAACATCATGTAGACTGCAAGCTCCTTGAGGACATTTTACAATGTCTGTATCCTTAATACAAAGTGCTTAGCAAGCATTAGTAAATGTTAAATTTGAATGTCTTGGAAAGTAAGAGCTTCAATTATACCTCTGACATAGTAGATTCTCAGTAATATTTGTCAATTTATTTATTGCTTCCATTTTTAAGTAGGAAAGAGAAGTTATATATTGTAGACTTGGAGAAAAGGGAATTAAAGATTCAAGGACAATATAAGGGATAATATGTTGCATTTGTACAACATTTTATGAACTTATATTGTGGATTGCTTCATATTTTTCCCTTCATATCCCCAGTGTCTAGCAGGGTATCTGACTCAGAGTTGGAGTTATAAATTTGATGGACTGGGAAAAACTGATCAATCATACAAGCACAGATGCAATTGTTATAGGAGAGGTAATAATAAAATTGTACTCATCTGTAGCTAAGGAAAAACAAGAAAAGAAATTATCTTAAATGGCAGCACAAAAGATTTAGGCTAGATTTAAGAAATATAACCAGTTCTCCAACTGATCAAAAATCAAAGTTGCTCCATGTCCAAACTCATTATATTCAAACCTTTATTGGACAGCACCAGCATTGTTTCCCTAACAAATCTTCGTCTTCCTTCCCAACATGGAAAGGCTTTGCCTAAGAGAAGACAAAGCTGCTCCCCAGGACCTGATTGAAGCCAGCCTTCCTGGAGGCAGCTTCATTCCTCACAGGTCTGTTCCCCAGTATCCCCCCAGCCAACAGGGGAGCCAAAAGGCAAAGCATCCCCAACAAATTGATTTTTCCCCCTAGCTTCTACAACTTCTCGGTCATCTTAGAGAATTAAAAATGCCAGTCCCATACAGCCTAGGTCTCTTTGAATTCAATGGATTTCTGAAGCCTCCATGAATCACTATAACCGCTCTGCTAACCCAACATACAGAGTGAAGGGGATCCATGTCCAGAATATTTAAATGCCACTAGATCTTTTAAGGCAAAGTAAATCTTGTGTTTAATGTTCAAGCACTTAGGTGTACTTCATTTTGCTCCCTTCACTGAACCTTAACTAAGAAGGTGCTGGCATTAGAGCTAGCCTTCTGACATTCCACAGGGATCAATCACAGTACAGTTTCAGGATGAATTACACATGGAGAAGGAAGAAGTCAGTAGAATGACTAGGTCACTGCTACATACAACAAGAACTTATGTAACACTTTAAAGTTTACAAAATTATTGTGGGATATGGAATATCTCTATGCCAAAGAACATTCAAGTGGTTTGCTCAATGCCCCATAACTAACTCAAAAACCAAACTCTTGATTCCAAATCTCAGGTTCTTTCCTCTATGCCCTGCTAATATCAAGAAGAATTAAGACCAACTCACAGTTTTGTATTGCTAGGTGAATGAACAAGAGAATGATTACAGGCTTTTGGCAAAGGTAACAGCTAAGAAGTAGCTTCAGTTGGGACGGACTGAGCAGCTGATATCATCATTTGGAAAGTAGAACAGAAAGATTTTAAGCAAAAGATCAATTTCCTTCTTAATCTTTCTAATCAAAATAAATCATGAATCTACACTGCCTTAAGTTCAACATGAAGTTTAAAGATGCTTCTAACATGACTAAGAGAGAGAAGTTTTCAATGTTAGGTCATTAAACAGGAAAGAAGTAAAAGTAATCACTTTCACCCAAAGCATCCTACAGGCACAATCACTGACCTTTGGCATCTTTATTCTACAGGAAATGAGATAGATGGTCAGAGATTGTTTAGTGTTGGATCAGCTTCCCTGCCCTGCTTTCCTTTAATCATGGAAAGTTTTCTAGAGGAAGTAGAATATCAGGTAGGTTTTTATGACAAGGAAGGAGCCAGCTTAGGGCACTATAGAATAGGACTGATGTCAACAAATGACTTTATTAAAAGTGAACGTGCATGTATTCATATACATACGTATACACATGTTTATGTATGTTTGACCACAGAGGTATGCTTTATATATATGGATACCCAAACTCATAAATGCACACAGTTACTAAAGAAACAATTTAAATTCAACAAGAAAAGTAATATGCATCAAGATCACTATGTGATGATGGAGGTTGAATTTTCAGTAGTGCCTGAATCATTGTGAAACCCTAGGGTTTTCGTGGCCAAAATACTGGAATGGTTTGCCAGTTCCCTTTTCAGCTTATTTTGCATTTGAGGAAACTGAGGCAAAAAGGGTTAAGTGAGAAATTCATATAACTAGTAAGTGCCTAAGGACAGAGATGAATTTATAAAGATGTCTTCCTTGCTCCCAACTGAGTGGTCTATCCATCGCATTACTTAGCTGCCCCTATATTGAAATACCATAATTTTTAAAAAAGTGAATTCTATGTTAATATTCCCTAAACTGGTCAGTCTATTGGATCTTTAAATGACTTGTCCAGAGTCAATAGGTAAAACATCTTAGGACTGAAACTTGAACCCTGACATTGAGAATGGATTCCTAGTTAGTATAACATGCTACCTCACTGAAAAAAACTTACATGTATATCAGAGTAAGAACTGAAAAATATAGTTAATATGAATTCATTGTTTAAGGCAAAATCAGAGATTTGTGATTTTCTAGTTCCAAATATATATATATATAACCATATTATGTTTAATTTTCAATAGTTTCTGTGTGTTGTCTCCTGTAGAGTTAATAGTTTTGCTGCTTCTCCCTGGGGAGTACACACTCCCGTCCCCAATCCTCTCCCTTGATGACCTCTAAAACTGTCATTCTATATGGGTCAGATTAACTTCCTGCTTTGCTTTCACTAAGAACAGTTCTCTTTGGGGCCAGTGGCACAATTATTTCATAAAAAGTTTAACTTTTTTTCAATATATAATAGCAGTAAGTGGTGGAAATGAATTAGAGACAGTATTTCTATGATATTACAAGTTAATCAGGTTGATCTTAATTAGGAAAATATAAAAAGGAAAGAAAGAATTAAGCAGAACTAATTAGCAAAGTATGGCTTTTTTCCCCAAGACATATAGGAAAAAAAACCCCATAAAGTATATATCATGTCTACTTAAAACCAAAATTTTTATCTTCACTTAAATTGTTATAGTAAAAAAACCCACTGTATTTGGAAGCAGAATCCTATTAATATTCAAACTATGCCATTTGCTATTTGTGTGACCCTCCAAATGTCACTCAAACTATCTCAGCTTTTTTTTTTAATGAAAAAAAGATTGTGCTAAAATAGATGGTTTCTACAGTTCTTCCAATTCTAAAATCCTAGAGTAGGATTCAGAAGAATCTGTCCTCCAAAACTAAAAGAAGACATCTAGAAGCTGCATTTTTCCATGTGATAATTCCATATAGATTGTGGAGTGAAACGATCTAGGAAAAAGTAAGTCAGACATTGGAGACCATTATGCTTTTCTCATTCTAGGAAACCATTCACAAGTTATTTATAAAATCAGCTTTAGAATAACAGTTTCGGTACTTTTCCAAACATATAGCAAAATTTAATGTAAAATTCCTTTAATAAAATTGAGAGGTGAGAAAATCAGGATGTATATTAGTTTATCTATACCTAGTACCCTTTCTTTTCCAGTTTATGAAGATAAGCATAACATTTATTTGAGCTATATTGGAGAATAACTAAAAACAAGAAAAAAATCAAAGGTCCTCAGTTATTTTGCTTCTGTTCTCTCTGCCAAGAAAAGAGACTATTGATTATAAATAACAAAACAAAAATGTCTAAGAAGGATATACTATCTAAATGAAAGTAATATTAGAGACACTTAGTATTCCTTGCCCTAGATGAATATGAGTATAAATAAGTGATATGAGTATAAATAAGTGATATGTGTATAAATAAGTCTCTTGGACCAAGACTGAATGATTGGATTCATGGCCTCTAGACCCTCATTAAAATAACCCATCTCTCATTACTTGTTAACCTTTCGGTTGTGATTGACACGGTCAGGGACACCTTCCAGGAGCATAGAAGCAAAAGAATGAGTTCCAAGAAGGGTCCTTAGAATTTGAGGGTTCAACTAACCCTTTTATTAATGATATGCTAGCATTATTAATAAAATTATTAATTACTCAGAGATTAAAACTATCAAACTTTTTATATGTTAGTTACAAATAAATTTAAATGAAACTGACTAGATTCAAAGAATAATCATTAATTGTTTATTATCAACATGAAAGGAAGTCTCCAGTAGAACCCTTCAGAGAGCCATGGGACATTTTATTCAATATATAAAACACTGATTTTATATCATCTCTGGGGCTATGTAACATTTTTATCAGAGACCTGGATAAAGGCATAGATAACATGCTCATCAGATTTGCAAATGACACAAAGCTAGGAAGCATAGCTATCATGCTGGACAATAGAGTCAGAATCCAGAAAAGATTCTAGGCTTAATCTAAGAATATGAACTGCATTTGGGTTAAATAGGAAGATTTACACTGAGGTACAAAAAGAAATCAATTTCACAAGTGCAAAATAAGGGTGGTATTATTACGTAGCAACTTTTACAAAGATCTGGGGGTTTTAGTGGACTATAAGTTAATATCAGTACGTAGATTTATCTGACAGTGAAAATAAAAAACAATACAAAGATAGGCTGTTTAGCCTATAAAAGAAAAGGTTCAAAGGAGACAGGAATCTCCTAGTTTGTAGAGGGTTGTCCTATGGAAGAGTGATTAGAACTTTTCTGTTTGGCCTCATGGAGCAGAGCCATAAGTTATAAAAAGGAAAATTTCGACTTCCTGTCAGGGGAAAACAACTGTAAGAAGATCTATCTCAAAGTACTATAAATGGGCTATCTCCTTTGAAATCTTCAAATTGAGGCAAATATGGTTAAGTGACTTGCCCAGCACACAGCTAGCACGCATATGTCACATTTGAACTCAGGTCTTTCTGATTTCAGGCCCAGTATTCTATCCTCTATGCCATTTAGCTGCTCAAACTCCTATTTATATTTTAGTTTAACCTAATTCCATTTCAGTACTGTTTTTTTTTTCTGCCAGATCCTTAGTAACTGTGAAATACATACGACTTATAAATTTATGGGTTATAGAGAACTTCTGATTTACTTTTGCTAGATGATAAAAAATTAAGATGGATTCCAGTTCCTAGTAAAATACCTTTTATATAGTAGGTAATCAGTCTGTTTCTTTAATTGACTTTAATGTTTGATGATTGTTATTTGAGTTTTTAAAAACTCTACAATGGAGAAAATATATTAAGTATATCCTGACAAGGAAAATGATTTAATTAAAAAATACATTAGTACTACATTCCCGACTCTCATCAATTCCCCGGTTATATGGTGAATGGTATCATCATCATCATAATGTGCCTAACCATCAATGTTCTCAGAATACAAAATTTTCATTACTATTCCATTGGTGGAGCAGCTAGGTGGGGCAGATAGAGCACTGGCCCTGGAGTCAGGAGTACCTGAGTTCAAATCCCGCCTCAGACACTTAATTACCTAGTTGCCTGGCCTTGGGCAAGCTGCTTAACCCCACTGCCTTGCAAAAAAACCTAAAAAAAAATTCCATTGGTATAAATATCATATTAACAAGGAGAAAGTCTGTTCATCTGAAAAAAAAATCTATTCCCATCTTAAGTTTAGTTTGCATAGTTTGACACTGGGCATAATGGGTCATTCTGAATAATCTATCATGTTTCTTCTGTCAGACTGTCAATTTTCTTGTTCTTAGGTCATTTAGAGGCAGTCAGTCATTCACCTAGGTTTGTACATTTTCCAGAAATGTTAAGGAGATTATAAATAATATTTTCAAAATCTCCCCTTTAGTAAAATGTCAATGAGCATTGATTCACAGTCAAGTCACATCCTGATACTCAAAATTTTAAATTATATCAACAAAAAATGAAATGGAAATCTGGCAAATCATCCATTTCATTTTACTAGTGTAGGTAAAAGAAATTATTTTATGGCTTACAATATATAGTTTAGGAAACAGTACTCACAAAGTAAACCAGATAACTGGCAATTCTATACCATAGAGGATTACTAAATATAATGATCTAAAATTGTTCGATTGGTTCATTCCCTTTCAATGAGCTAACATGCACATACATATATGTGTGCATGTATATTCAAGAAATCTTAATGTTTTTAAATCAATGACTCTTATAGAATTTTATATAAAATAAAAATTATTCAACTATTTTAAGCACAATAATAGAAAATGGAGGTTACAGATGCTCCACTAGATAAGATACAATATTATGGAAGCCTAAGAAAAGTTTCTCCTAAAAGGGCACAGGAAGGAATCTTCCCCTTTGGACTTCCATTACCTTATACAGAAATCTCTTTAAATATCTCAGAAGGAGACCCAAGTTACTGAACAGGTGAGATAAAATGATGGTATAACAATTTTAAAAACAGGAATACTTTTTTGAAAAAAAATGTATTTTATATAATCGTCAGAAGGAAAGGAATAATTACACAAAACTTACCATCAGTGTTAAAAGGACATTTCTCTTTCTAAATTATGTTGATTTCATTTTAAGTGAATTCTAAATCACTTCAATGTCACTGTATTTCATTTGTTCTGACAGGAAGAGAGTTAACAAATAAATACCACACTATGATCTTTGTTGCCTGCAAATAAATGCAAAACTTAGGACCAGACTACCCATGATTTGTTGGGGAGCTAGGTGGCACAGTGTCAGCTGGAATCAAGAAGACCTGAATTCAAATTCAGCCTTAAACACTGACTAGCTGTGTGACCCTGGGCATGTCATAGGCAATCCTGATTCCCTCAGTTTTCTCAGCTACAAAATTAACTCTTCAGGGAAATAACAAACAACTCTAATATCTTTGTCAAGAAAGGGTGATATGTCAAGAAAGGCAAATGGGGTGATAAAGAGATATACATGACTGAACAACAGCCATAATTTTCTAAAAGATTATTACTCCACCAAAGGATTTATTCCCTGCTTAGATATTTGTACCAAAGAGAGAGTAAGAAGGGAAAGAAGATAAATCTTTTTTTTATTTCATTCCACATTATGAGTCAAAATCCAGCTTAAAAAATAAACTTTGATGGAAAAGCTGTGTAAAAGTTGTTAAAATTAGACTTGAGGATACCTTGGGATTTCATGTGCCCTTCTTATCACATTGACAATGCAGAAGCAATGAGTTAAACCAAGAGCTTTTACACAGTAGGAGCTGGGAATATTCTATAAGCTCATTGATGAATCAATTAGTTTAGTTACTTCTGTGTTGCTATATACCATTCTCCTAAGGGGGGGAGAGGGGAAGAAAGGCTATTTGGTCAGACTCTACTGCTTCTATTTGAATCCCACCTTATGTATTTTCTAGTTGTGTTACCTAAGGCATGTAACAACCTCTATGAGACCATTTCCTCAGTTGAAAATATGTTTGATGATATTTGCAAGATCATAACTCACTGAGTTGTAGTGAGAAAAGCACTTTGCAACACTTAAATCCCTAGATGTATATTTATGAATGTTATTGTAATTATGTCATTAAAATAGCTAAATTAAAAAAAACAGCTATTAGCCTGAGGTTCATTTTCCAGAGTGTAAGAGACTTTGCTTTTTCATTTTGCAAAAGTGTTTATATGGGATATTCTTAAATGTATGTGTGTATGTATGTCGCTGCATGCAGAATCATAGCATCTTATTTTCCTCATAAATAAATATTATAAGGGAACATGAAAGAGCAAAAACTTAGAAAGCAAAACAAGAGTTTTACCAGTATCTGTCTACTCTGTTGAAATATACAATATATAGCAAGTCTCTCATCTTTTCCTATCTCATAAGAATAATCTGAGGTTAAGTGTAAACCTAGAGGGAGAAGAAATGAATTCAGAAAAAATATTTATGGTAGAGGCAAAATTGAGTACTAGATATCCCTGGAAAATATCAAACTAGGTCAAAAAGGAAAATTCGAAATCAAAGAAGATGGAACTTAAATAAAAGATCAAATTACACTAAATAAATTATTAATTAAGAGATTATTAAATGAAATACCAAATAATTATGACATGAAATATATTTATTTTTAGGATTTTTCTTTATTTTTATATCCGTCATTGTATTTTGATTTAAGGAGTCTAAGGTGATCTTGACCAACTGAAAAAGATTCAACTAGATCTACTTTTTTACATACATGTTTACCCACATATAAATATTGTCACTATTTTTACATCTAAATGTTACTTGCCAATGAGAAAGAAGAGTAGAATTATTCAATGAAATCCATTAGAATGGTGGTGTCAGTAATGTATTCAAGGCAAGCTATGCTTCTACAGGGATTAATATTACATTGGAGTCTCTCTTCTTTTTTCTTATCCCTAACAGAATATATTTGTTCTTTACTTGCTACCGTAACAAGTTTGCCAACTATTTAATCTTTCTTCTCGCAAACATTGTCAACAACTTTTTGAAAGACATACTAGTGACCCAAAGACTAATTTAATGGGTCCAATATATCTTTCCATATAATATAACTAACATTAATTTATATTACATTTTTAAATTAAGGAAACAATATATAACTTTCCTTATGTATCATGTATTACAATGTATCATGCAAACAGACAAAAATGTGACATGAAATTCGCCTATCACTAATGATCCCAATCCTGACTGAATCTAACAGAGTAAGTTTCATATGAAAAATAGAGTACAAAAATTTCTCAGTTGATCAACATTTCAACTTCATGGTCTCTTTGGTCTCTTTTGGACCATCCAGTTTATAAAGCAGATCCACAGATTCTCTCTACCTACAGAAGGCTCTCTGTTATACAAATATGATTTAGAGAGAATGGAGCTCTTACAAATATTGCTATGCGTACTACTTTGATTATATTAAATGTAATGAATCATCTTAGAGGATGAAATATTCATCCTTCTCAGGAGCAACATAGAACTATTTATTGATTGTAGTGTCTTGTATATACTGGTCTTTCAGGTTGCTTTAGTGGTCAATTTTGTTCATATACTTTTCTTTATTATAAAACTAGGTTCAGTGAGAGAGGGATATATGAGGAAATTACACATATATCTATATATAACTATATATGTACATTAATAGGAAAAAGGTAAAAAAATTGCATATTTGTCATCCTCAAACTTGATCTCCTCATAAATGCCCCTTTCCCATTCCAAAATAGACTAGTTTTCCATGATTGTTTAGATTTTGATGGCTCAAAGTGAGAGTAAATAGCAATTGTTTCTGTTCTGGTCAGAAACTGGGGTCAGAAACTCTCAGATTGATTCTTTGTAAAGGCAAACTAATCCATCTATTACTTCAATTCTTACCCAAAGATTAATTATTGAATAGGTATTGCTACAGCCATTGATTAGATTCTGTATAACGGTACCTAAGAAATTAGTTATGTCTTTAGTTATGCTATTAAATTTCTTCATCCCTAATCTCCAATGATATCCATCCTTTCATTTGACTATATAAATTCTCCATATCTTTTAATGCCTTTCTATATTCCTACCTCCTCAGTGAGACTATGTGAGCTTAAGCTGTTCCCTCCATCCTCTGCATTATGATCGCATATACTGTTATACTAATAAATAAAACAATATTCTTTCACTATTTTATATATGCCTCATCTCTATCCCCATATCCTATCCCCATGTAGGTAGGTTAGTTCCTACATAGCAGTGGATGAAATATTATTCTTCATTTCTTCCATCACAGTGCTAATATACTTTCATTGCACATTGTGAAATTTAATAAAATTTTATTCAATTAATGGCAAAATTGATGCTGATGCTGTAGTTGAGTCCATATATTCTGGCTTTGCTTATGCTGAGAGGTAGAGTATGTGATGCTAGAATCTAACAGCAAACATATCCAGCTTCCAGGCTGCAGATTGAAGCAATATTCCAAGAAGTCACTTCTAAGGCTCACATAACTAAAAAGTGTCTCAAAAAGCACCTGAAGAAATAAAACTACTCCACGTTTCATTCCTAAAACCTAAAAAAATTAAAACTAAAAAATTTTTAAAACTTGCTTAATGAATTTTGAATTCTGAAAATCAATGAAACTTAAAGGGAATAAATGTTAAAGGGAATAAATGTAAACCCATATACTTAAGTTCAAATAATCAAAGGTAAAGGGTGTCTTGGAGAAGCAAGAAAATGAAACTGCTTATTTGACATTGGAATTCTGAGGAAGTGTATGATCATAAATAGGTCAATTATGTGAAAAAACTCACAAAAAATTCTACTGGCTTCTATTCATTAACCAATGGATATGTCATCTATCAGAAGTATAGTATTCAATTCCAGGAACTACCTTTTAGAAGCATTGATAAGTTAAATTAAGTCTAGAGAATGGAAAACATAATGGTTAGGGAATTTGACACCATTTGTTCAAGGGTTAGAATAAAAAAATTGACCACATTTATTCTGAAGTTGAAAAGACTTAAAAGGGTCTTAATAGTTGTGTTCAATTATTTGAGGAGAGGTTGTGGGAAATAAAGATTAGATCTTGTTTGGTTTCAGAAGGCAAAATGAGGACCAAAGAATGTATGTTACTAAGTGGTTTTGGCATAGTTTAAAGAGACAAATAAAAACAAACTGCCTAATTAGTGGAGCTATTCAAGATTGCTATGAGCTAAATAGAAGGATAGTGAGTTGCCTGTCATTTGAAGGTTTTAAAGCAAATCCAGATGATCAATTTTACTTTGATACCATTTTAACTAGAAGTTAAATGTAACATGTGGACTCTTCAAGCTCAAATGAACCATCAAGATCATCTAATCCAACACTTTTATTTTCCAGATTAGGAAGTGGAGACCCAGAAAGAGGAATGATTTGTCCTACCTAAGTCCAACACTAGTGTGTTGTAGAAGCAGGATAAAAAGTGAGATTTAATTTTTCTGAGTACAATGCTCTAGGTATCACTCTGGTCTCTCACATTCAACTCTAAAATTACATGATACTCTTTATAAGATGCAGCCTAGATGGAATTCTCAGTTGAGGAAATTTCCTATAGTAATGCAAGTTAGCACTTAGAGTCTTAGAGTAGCAAAGTAAGAAGTTAAGAAAATGTGCCCAGGGTCACAAAGCCAGTTTGGGTCAGAGGTGACTTACACCCAAATCCTCTTAATTAGGAAATTAGAGATTTATCTACTATACCACAGTACTTCTCTCATTTCATTAGATGATGCGTAACTTTTGAAATCATCAAATACTTCCCTCCTTTTATTCAAATGTTATGTCACACACTTTGCATTTAAATGCACTTTTAATGTAATTGCGTTTATTCATATAGTATCATAAATGTTTGGTATGCTTAATTTAGATGACTAAGACTAGTCATCTTGTCTCCAAGACTAGCTCTTTGAGAGCTGGTACTGTTTTTGTCTTTCTCTGTATCTCTAATTCTTAGCAACGTATCCGACACACAGTAGGTAGTTAATAAGTGTTTACTGATTGACTGACAAAGAATTAAAAGATAATATATGAGCTCAGAGGCAAACAATATACTCTGAATAATAGAAACTGAGCAGGTGCTACTTGCAAGGCAAAGTCTGATAGTAATGCAATGGAGATTTTCGAGGTAGTTTTGCCAGAGAGGATTGTTGGTTACCTTAATGAGGACAGAGTAGCAGATTAGTGAGAAGTACTAGGCAGCTGCCACAGGAGACTCCAAAGCTTTCTCATGATTAGCAATGAATAGACTTGAAATCTAGTTCACATCCTGTCACTATCTGACTGGGCTAGATTTAATATTTCTGGGTCTTAGCTTTTTTAAAAACAACAACAGAATGCATTTATATAGCATTTTAAGGTTTACATTTTAAAAAGATCTCATGTCATTCTCACGATCATTCAGGCAGAGTTGAAGAGGTTTGACTAGGATCCCACGTGTAGTAAGTTGCTGAGGCTAAATCTGGACTTGGGTTTCCCTAATTCTAGGAAGAGTGTTGTCTACTGTATTACTTAGCAAACTCAAAATAAGGGAAGTCATATTGGGTAGGATAATGCTATCCTAAACATAAAACTAAATTTATAATTTTCTATGATTTCTAGAACCATGCATGTGACCATATCCCCAGGACCTCCTACTCAGAGATATCCTTGATGGGGAAAATGAATTCAGTCTGAAACCACATGAGCAATACAATGTCTGGCAGATAAAAATGCCTAATCATAACTTATTGACTGATCAAACACACCAATGTGATACTTTTTCTTCATTATGAACCATGGATGCCTTGACCACTGAATAAATGTCATAAGAGTAGAAAATACTAGAACCCAGTGCACCCAACTCTTTCATGTATATTTTAGTGTGTGTGTGTCTGTGTGTGTGTGTGTGTGTGTGTGTGTGTGTGTGTGTGTGTGTAAATAGGGACTGGATCTATGATTTCTTTAGTGGCTAGAGCTCCCAGAGAGGAACTTCCTCAACCAATCTAGAAATCCAAGTCAATACTTTTTCTCCAACTTACTGTCTTGGATTAAACGGTTAAATATCATAGATCACAGTCAGAACTTGGACCCAGAACTTGGTCTTTCTGGTTATAAGGTCATCTCTCTATCCATTAGACTATGTGGTCTCTCAAAAATTGACACACATACATGCATGTACACACACATAAATGTCCATATACAGGTATATTTACAGCATATATTTCACTTATCTGTTGTGCTTTATGGGTTACATATAAAGTAAAACTATATAGTACTCATAATAACTTAGTGAACCCCAATCGACAACATAAAGAGCTACCTTTTTGAGTACCTCCTTCAAAACTACTGGCTATCTATATATTCACCTTTGTTGTGCCATTTTAGTCTTGCTGGTTTCTCCATGACCACATTTAGGGCTTTGGGGGCGGGGACACAGATTCTGGAGGAGTTTACCATTTCCTTCTCTAATTTATTTCAATTGAGGAACTGAGGAAATCAGGGTTAAGTGACTTGTTCAGGGCCACTTAGTAAGTGTCTGTGATGGAATTTGAAGTCAGGAAAATGGGTCTTCCTGATTTCACGCTTGGTCCCACATACCACCCTGCTATTCATAGATTAACCGAATACCTTACTATTGATAGTTATCTATCACTTTTTGACTTTATACCCACCATAGGATATAAAGTATCTTGTTCCTCCCAACTTAAAATCTGGAACGCATCATGCACAGTCTGTTATTTAAAATATGCCCAAATATCTGGAGTATTATTGGTAGAAAGTGAAAGCATTACTAATGCACACCTTAAGTATTTCCAATTGTCATGTTAATGAGTGCTCTATTAATACTTTATACTTGGATGATTTGAATAAGTACTATTGCTAAACATTTAGTAAGAAAACCTGTTTAGATCCAAGTTTGTGATAATCACGTGCCATAGATTTGGGCCAGTCTGTACAGTGAACAGACAGAGATCAGGCCAACAATATGGATTTTTAAGATCATCCATCTGCCTGCAGAAAGCACTCTTTTTTTTATAATTAACTTTTTGTAAACCTTTTACAAATAAATTACATGAATCCTGGGGAATGTTTTCAAACTCAATCACTATCGCTTTCCATCTATGGCCTTAGAAGAAGACAAGAACACTTTCTCCTACCTTATTCATATGCCCCTCCTTCTAACTCTGGCTCAGCCATTTTCTGGGACCTGTACATAAACCAACTTGAGATCTAATAATGAGGCTTGTTTATAATTACTACAGGGAAGCATAACACTGATCTTTATGCAACAGAGAAGAAGCCTGGCCTAGTTCATTTTTAGTAGCCCATGTTCATATTCCTTTCTTCTCAGTTGGATTTTTTTTCTTTCCCCAGGAGCAGTGAATCCCAAGTTTAGCTAGTTTCCTTTTATTTCTGAGTTTGAATCCAAAACAATGTATAATCCCTCTTTCAAAGGATCCCATTTCAAGGTCACTTTTACACTTTCATAGTATATGACACCTCAGGGTAAAAGCTAGGAATCAGGACCACCAAAGAAAAGTCAAGAAAATTAATTTAAAAGACTAAAGATTCATTTATATCTCACAGTCTGTCTTGCATCTTACTGCATATATCATTATTCTAGACATAGCAATACAAATAAAGCTGATGATTTTATAAAACCAGAAAGAACTTTACCATCTTAAATATTATTTCATAATGGCCAAACATTTTTGCAAACTTAGCCATTATCAAAATTTTGTCACTCAAAAAATCATCATTTTTCATTATTACCTTCATATATTCCAAGAGACAAAAAAAAGGAAAAGAAAAAGAAAAAGAATGAATCCTGTAATGATTTGGTTGAAATACATTCAAGAATATAAATATATACACGGACATTAACACACACACATATGTTTATATGTATATATATATATATATATATATGTGTGTGTGTGTGTATATATATATATATATGTATATATATATATATATATATATACACATTCCATTTAGAGAAATCAGTTCTCTACATCTCTCCCCAACTCTTATCCCCTTTCTTTAACAAAAATAATCCGAACAAGCATCTAAATGAAAAGACATAATTTCTAATACACAGTACTAGACTGACCATGGAGGGATGACTCTTTTATGTAAACTGTTACATCATTAGCAAAGGCTATACTCTAAACTGGTACTAATAATATAAAACAATATTATATAATACAAATAATATAAAAATTAACGTTTTGAGCTAAGAGCTTAGAGTTCCAGCTTTCAGGTCTGATTCTATCCATTACTATGAACTTGAATGAACCATCTCACTTTTCTAGATCTTAATTATTTCATCTATAAAAAAACAGAGGACTGGACTTGGGTGATCTTTATGTTCTTTAAAACTTCAAAATTCTAGGATTCCAACTAATATGTATCCTAGGAAAATACAGTGCGAAATAGTTTAGTGTAGTAGATAGAAAGCTGGGTTCCAGTATTGTCTCTTGTCCATATATAATGTATATGTGACTGGATTCAACCTCGCAGTGTCCCTATTTAAGAATTTAATTAAGGAGTATAGCAGGTTTTGATCTGGTGGGTAGGTAGAGCTTCCAATAAAACTCCAGGTTTGTTCATAATCCAAAAGAGATACATGACAACTTTTGGAGTTTGTATAGAAGGTAAGATTTCTTGAAAGTCTATTATTTATAAAGTTGTAGACCTGTAATAACTTTCTGGGTTCATAACAATAGTCTCATCAAGTCTTTATATTAAAAAGTAATTTATTGGGGCGGCTAAGTGGCGCAGTGGATAGAGCACTGGCCCTGGAGTCAGGAGGACCTGAGTTCAAATCACGCCTCAAACACTTAATAATTACCTAGCTATGTGGCCTTAGGCAAGCCACTTAACCCCATTGCCTAGCAAACACCAAAAAAAAAAAAAGTAATGTATTTATTACAAAATAGTGAGAAAATAAAGGAACAAAAGGGTGTATGCAAGGGACAGTTGCTACATATTTATGTAACACTTCATATATTTTAAGGACAAACAGAATTTATGACTATCATTCTCATTCTAGAACAGGAAAAACTAAGTCACAAAGAGGTTCAAATGAGCTATACCAAGTTCACATCATATACAATGTAGAACCAAAAGCAAAAGTTCATGTTTCAATGCCATATGTTGAATTTGCTGAATTCTGTTACATGTTATTTGCAATGAAAAACAGTTTCTAAATAATCATCACATTTTGGTGCTTTTGTTCTTGGGATTTTTTTTGGAGGAGAGAAAGCAATCAGGGTTAAGTGACTAGCCCAAGGTCACATAGCTACTAAGTGTCTGAATACAGATTTGAACTCAGGTTCTCCTGTCTCCAGGATCAGTGCTCTGTCCATTGTACAACTTTGCTGCCCATGCTTTGGTTTTAATATAAAATATGATCAAGTATAAAGACACACGCTTGTAATCCTTGCCACTGAGAGACATTGAACAGGAGACCCTTTGAATTTTGGAGTTCTATACTACAGAAAGGCTAAAAATTATGAAGAATCTATGACTAAATCCAGGATTTATATAATGGTCTCTCTAAGTGTGGGGTCCCCAAACTTCCTAAGAAGGAATTAAAAAATAAATTATTTAAAAATGTCTATGTTTATCTGCATGAGGGTTGTGCCTATGCATAGTTTCTCTACCATATGCCTAGGTAAAAATAGGAATATACACTTAACACACACAGACACTTTAAAATCTAGAATAAGAAAGACTGCGTTTACCTTATGTTTGGGGGTTACCAGCCTATAAATTGTGAGTTGGTCTCCCTGCAACTTGTACCCATTGCATCTAGTTGTCCTCATAAACTTGTAAATGATTCTCATAACCTCCCTATATTTTCTTCTAGAGAGAAAGCCCAACCCTCACATGGCATGGTAATCAATTTTCTCACTGCCATGATCATTCACCTTTGAGAAATCTCCTGCTTATCAATGTTCTAATTAAAAAGTGGCACCCAGAACAGAATATGATACACCAGATACAGTCCGAGTAAAACTGAATCCAGACAGCATGACTATCACCTCTTTGTCTAGAAGCTATGGTGTCTTCTTACTGTATCCTAGGAGAACAATTTTATTAGCAACAAAAGTTCAACTTAAAACATAAAAAAGACAAATTGTCAATGAAAATATACTTACGGATACATACAAAAATGAAACATTATTAAAGAAATAAAAACCTCTTCAAAACCTTAAATTTCAGAAAAAAAACAGAGAAGATGAATTCAACATCTCTAAGGACTTAATAAATTTAGGAAATGTCTAAGGATTTAACTTTATATTTGAACATATCTTTGGGTATGTATATGAGTTTATTAGAGGCAGTTGTCAATAGAGAGTTGGACCTGAAGTCAGGAAATCCTGAGTTCAAATAGCACCTCAGATATGAACTAGCTGCGTGACTCTGAGCAAGTCACTTAACTTCTATTTGCTTCATTTTCCTCATCCATAAAATTAGTGTATTAAAGCTGCTATTAGGTAAAATTAAATAAAATTTGTCAAGTACTTTGCAAACCATCAAACCTCAAACCTTGAACCTTTGCAACCTTTAGCGTTTATAAAACACCACTGCAACAATAATACTCTGTATTAGAAAGATAAAGTATCATTATTCCAATTTTACATAAAAAGAAATTAAGACAGGGAGAAATAAAATAATAAGCTACTGAAGGACCTACATCTCAGAAGTAACAAAGGACTCAAACCCAGGTTGACTAATTCCAACCTCTACCAAATTAAACATAAGAATGGACTGATCAGACCTTTCACAAATTGATAACAAAACAAAACAAAACATTAGAACTATTCCAATTCAAGTGAAAGGCCAGTCTTCTGTATTTCAAGGATAGAATTTCTAGTATTTCAAGGATAGAATTTCCAGCCCTTGAGAACACCATTAATAAAACAATGAAATCCATTCAAAAGTGAAAGTTAAGACATTCAAGCTTGAAGAATTTGGATATGATAAGTAAGAAGGCATAGAAAGCAGAACAGGTTCTTCCTAAGAAAGTCTGTTTGTCCTGTTTATCTGAACGCAGATGCAACCATCCCAATGGTTTTGAAAGGCCTTCAATGTTTGTTTACCTGTATTTCCACAGGAAACATGCTGTCACATTTGCAAAAAGACACTCACTCCTGTATACAAACGAGCCAGCTTCCTCCTGTGAGCCATAACTTTGACATCTGAATCTGGAGATCACATTTCAGATTACAAAAAGATATGTTTCTTTCTTTCTGGCACCTTTTGCCGTTTGTTTTCAACACACCAATAGGTAGAGATGAAAAGGCATCCAGATGAGAAGACTTGTGGGTATCCGGCAAACCCTGGAATTCTGCAAGACTGAAGTTCTCCACTCTAGGTCCATGGTTGGAGAAGGAAATCATTTACATCATTGAAGCCACATTAATGAAGAGAGAGAACACCTTGCTGTCTACAGAGAAGAGTTATAGAGTAGTGTTCGGGGTTTTGTGGGTTAGTTTTGTTTTTATTTTTTATAGTAATAAGGCTTTAGTTTCCCTAGAAACTTTATTCAATAGTCTCTGTTAAACTTAAGCAATATCAATAACTGATATTTTTAGGACTTCTTAAAGTTTACAAAGGACTTCCAATACATTATCTTGTTTGAACCTCATAGCAACTCTGCAGGCTAAAATAGAAATTATTACCTTGATTTCAGAATGAGGAAATTGGAGGGCAGAGCATCTAGGTGACTTGATCATGGTCACACAGGTAGGGGGAATTGAGATAGGATTCAAATCTAGGTCTCTTCTGCACTGATATCAAGTTATTTGTTTTGCTTTTTTAATCATATCACACTACCCCTAAAAATCAGTGATGAGAAAAACAAAGAATAATTACAGGTGATGCTTTTATGTTCCTAATTCCTAATAACGTTGGAAATAAAGTGATATAAGTATTACGTGGACTACTTTACATATGATAAAAAGAAGTCACTCCAGATATCACTGTACAGCATAAAGAGCTCTGTTTCTGAATACAAAAGGACCAGCATTCAAATCTGTCTCTGATACTATATGATTCTGGACAAGTCACTTCAATGGGTCTCAGTTTTCTCACTGGCAAAATAAAAGGAAAATTGGGCTAGAAGATTACTAAGATTCCATCCCACTTTGAGCCTATGATCCGAGTGAAAAATTACTTTCTCAGGAGCAGCTAGGTGGCTTAGTGGATGGAGCATCAGACCTGGAATCAGGAAGAACTGAGTTCAAAATGGGCTTCAGACACTTAATATCTGCCTAGCTGTGTGACTTTGGGCAAGTCACATAACCCCATTGCCTTAAATTTTTAAAAAATAGCTTTCTCTTTTTGGAGGGACTTTTTTTGGTAAGGCAATGAGGTTAAGTGACTTGTCCAAGGTCACACAGCTAAGCAAATATTAAGTGTCTGAGGTCGGTTTTGAACTCAGTTCCTCCTGACTCCGGGGCCAGTGCTCTATTCACTGTACTACCTAGCTGCCCCTGACTTTCTCTTTATAGTAGAACTAGTAAATGCCATGGATTAAATTTGAACCCATGTCCTCTTACCTCAAGCCAGTCAATCAATAAGCAGTACTAATAATAACAGCTGGTGTTTATATAATGCTTTAATTTTCACAAAATACATTATATATAATATACTTGGCTTAATTTCAAAGCAACCCTATGAGGTGGGTACATTAGAAATAATAATTCACATTTTTGAGATGAGAAACTGTTCCTAATATATGCCAGATAGTCATAAAGTATTAAGGATACAAAGAAAATATTATTTCACCAAACTAAGTTCAAGAAAATAACTTAATTAAATGTAATGGTTAATAGAATGATATGTAATCAAATCAATAAGTATTCATTTTGTATCTTCTATATTTTTATATTCTATGCTTATGAATTATAACATAATATTCAAATGTTCTAGACAACAATTCCTAAATCAATTATTCTCAATGAAAGGAAAAGGTTCAAATGTCTATCACAGATTTTTGAAATCTGTAGTCCTAGGTGTGATACTGATTTTGCGACTAAAAATTTTGTTTAACATGCTTGCCCACTTGACATCAATGAGATAAAACTTTTACTTTAATTCCAGGAATCCCACAATTTCCTCAACCCTGGGTCCTTGGGAATGGAGAGGGGTAAAGAATCACTTCAGAATTTCCTTGAGTGGTCTGATTTTGATTAATGCTCAGAAACTAAAGGGCCACTGCGAAAAGAGGTATTAGATGCAGTAATGTTCATTTGCTAGTTACTTTGAAATATAATTTTCCATGCATGGCCCAATAATAATTATCACTATGATCAGACAAAAAATAGCTATAGGTTCAAGAAAATATCAAGCTTATTGATGAGTCAAGAAAGACTAATGAAGAAAACAAAATCATCAGAATGGTAGAATTGGAAGGAAGTTTAGTGTGTTTCAAATCTGAACATCTAGCTGATGGAGAAATAGAGAAATGAAATGAAACAAAAAAGACTTTTCTTATATCCTACAGTTCATAAGAGGTAGCAACAGGCTAAATCTTCTCCCTCCAAATTGACTGCTCTTTTCCTTTATTCAGATATTTTTATGAGGAAAGAAGGGTAGGACTTGTGCTGCTCAGGGATATTATTCTAGGGATATAAATGATGCAAAGAATTGATAAGATATGGCCTCTGTACTCATAGAACCTGAAGCCTAATAAAGGAACATGATACATTGCTCTGATAACTACAATGTGCAATAACAAGTATATTAGGGAGCTACAAAAGAGTCCTGATCAATCTAGGAAAGCTTCATTGAGCTTTTGAGATGGGTCTTAAAAGATAGATAGGAATTCACATGAGAATTCCAAGAGGAAAGCTTAGAAAAAACATGGTGAATAAAAACTAAATAGGGAGAAAATTCATTGATTTAAAATGAATATTAGATTTTTGAGTGGGAGAAAGGAATGAATTAAATGACCCCTCAAGTGTTTTGACCATAAGTAGGGGAAGCCAGACCAACCAATGCTATTTCCAATGATCCAGCAAAATCAATGTTTATTCCAAAGAGAAATCAAAATATTTACATTCTTCAAAGATTTAATTCTCATTAACTAATTCACAAGAAACCTAGTGTGCATTGGTAGTAATATTTGAAAATGACTCAAGAGGTAAGGGGTAGAATGACAACCCCCTTTATGACATCTGACTCTCCATTTCATATTAAAAAACAATTAGAAAATATGTATTCGATGAAAATGCCTTGGAACAAGGGTAGGAGGATTAGAAAGATCAAAAGTGTAAATTCGTTATGAAACCATTTGTCAAAATCTGACAGAAATGTTGCAGTCTTTCTGAAGCTTTGGAAGAATACCAGTGATCATCATAAAGAGCTTCACAATCTCATTCTACTGAAACTTGAAATAATAACTAATGTTTTGAGAAGTTAAAAGTAATCTTTATAACTGCACATATATGTATAAATATATATGCCCACGTATATGTATGTACATGCATATATTTCAGATATCATATATATAATGTGTATATCTTAATATCACTTTAAGAGTTGAATAGCATTTAACTATTTTTCTATTTTATCTTCACAATAACTCTGGGAGATGGGTGCTATTACTATTTCCATTTTTCAGCTAAGGAAACTAAAGCAGATAGGGTTAAGTGACTGGCTTAGAATCACATAACTGTCTGAGGCAAGATTTTGAACTCAAGACTTCCTAACTTGAGTCATTTGCTACTTTACAAGCTAAATTCTTGAACTGCTAGAAGATTATACAATGTAAAAGCAGTATTTCCCCCCCCTGAGATCTATCGTTCTTGAGCAGGCAGAAAAATAAAAGGAAAAAGGACTGAATGCAAAATGAGCAGACCTGGTTTGGAACCCTGCCTCTGATACTCCCTTCCTATGACATTAGGCAAGTTATTTAACCTGTCTGGCCTCCTCTGTAAAATGAGATGTTTGGACTTTATGGCTTCTGAGGTCTCTTTCAGCTCTAGGTCAGATCTCAATATTGATCATTCCTAGAATAAATTGTAATTAATAGGTAGAGTGATGTTAGCTCTTCTCCTGTATCTAAAGACTTGAACACAAGAAAGTTGACTGCTTTATGAGATTCCTAAGGGAAATTCAGGATTTTGTTTATATATAGGTATTTGTTTATTTGTGGTAATTTATTTGAAATTGGTGGTTTCCTTAGCAAAACCGAGGTTTTCATCCTCTTTATTATCACCCATTATCTTTATCTCCAATAAAAGAAAGTTCTAGTCTCTTCTGGAGTAGCTTATGGAATAGCTCATGCTATTGGAGAAACTGAGATTGATCAATGACTTGAGTTCAAGAATTCTTAGCTACAGTAAAAATCAATAGTAAATCATCACAGTGAAGGAACACAAGGATGCCTAAGGAAGGGAAAACTAACCCAGAACAGAAAAACAGCAGGCTAAAACTTCCGGCTTGCTTAGTGTTATGAACAAGCCTGTGTGTGACTGTTGTACACTTTCAGCTTGGAAGACAAGGAAAGACCTAGTCTCAAGAGAGAGAGACAGAAACACAAAAGGAAACAGTCAGAAGCAAAGAAAGACAGAGATAGATGGGGTGGGGGGGAGGGAAGAAAGAAGGAGAGGAAAGTGGTACAGAGATAAAGAGGGCAAAAGGGATCAAGGCAGATGTAAAGGGGGAGGAGGGAGGGAGAGAAAGAGGAAGAGGGGACAGAGAGAAAAAGATAAGGGGAAGATGGAGAAAGACTTCTATAACTTAAATGATAAGACATTCAGCGACTACACATTCCTTAGCGGGGAAAAAATATCTTATTGTCATGTCTACATAATATCCAGTTATTTGTTTGGTTGACTCAGGAAGGGGGAGTTTCTATGTCAGTTACTGTTGCCAGTGTAATGTCTTAGGACAAATATTTTTAGGGAGTACAAGGTTCTCTCTCTATAAAATGCCTTCCCAGGGTGGTGGCTGATTTAGCCACCATCACTTCACCTACACCCACTGACTACTAAATCAATCCTCTGTCTTGGTCACAGTCACTATTACCATGCACCACCAGAATGGACAGGGGCCTCTCCATCTGACTACTGAGGTTTCTTCTTAAGAAAGCCACAAATGACAGAGTGAAATATCAGCAAATAGAAAAAGCTTCAGAGGGTGGGAGCTAAAAGAGGAAAAGGAAGAAGAGGTGTGACCAAAAACCACATAAAAAAACAGCAATTAAATATGAATGATGGAATAAGAGAAGGAAAAGACAAAGAATAATGGATGTCAATCTCATCCTCTTCCCAAATAGAAGAAAAAGTGATCCAGGAAGAAGAATGTAGGAAGGACTTGGAAAGTAATTTTAGGGACATTTAAAAAAAAACTTTTTCCCCCCTAAGTTTTTAGATTCTACAAATGTTTTAATCCTTCTTAAAGAAATTAAATTTCAGGGCAAGAAATGTGGAGATAATTTCCTGCATTTTATAGATGAAGTCTGCAAAGATTAAGTGATTCTATTAAAGGAAAGTTTTAAAGATTCATTCGCAACTGAAATTTTGGAAAACTAGACCGAAGTTGGATATGATGCCATATTCTTCTGTAATCTCTACTTTGGGGGAAGGCTGAGGCTGCTATATTTTTCAAATTGGGGCTTCTAAGCTGATTGTATGCCTCACTAACTCTGGAATCAATATAGCAAATCTCTAAAAGTTAGCAATCACCAGTATGCCTACGGAGGAGTAGATAAACTGACCCCATCAGAAACAGAGCTTTTCAAATCTACTTTGCCAATGAGTAATGGGATCTGGTCCCCAAATGATGACTGAACTTCCAGTCTGAGCAACTTAGGGAACCCAAGACTCAAAACAAGAATCAAAAAATAAAGATCAAAACAAAAAATCATAGAGAAAGTAAAATTATCATAATCTTTTGTGTTACTCACTTAAGTCAATTTTGACCATATGCCTTTTGTGGAAAACCAAAAAGTTAACTTTTCATTAAAAATTCTGCAACTAGGAAAATCAGATGTGCCTTTATAAAGGTATTAGAAGGTTCTGAGTAGAATAGGGAGATTTTTTTTAATATAATAAAATTGTTATCCTGTAAGATATCTCCCAGAAGGAAAGAAGCTTAGCATTTTTTAAGTTAAAAAATTAGTTTTTGATCCCAGAAAGTAGAGAAACATGATCCTTTCCCTAAGTAACACATTGGAAACTGCCTGTTTAGTGAAGAACCATTTATTAAAAATGTGTATATTAAAACAATTTTAAAAAATTTTAAAATTTAAATTCCTAACTTAAAAGGCCTCTAGTGAGTTTTTTCCCCTTTTTGTTATTATGTGCCTTATCTTTTCTGTTTGTCTAAAGTTCATATAATTTGCCCTTTAAGCAATGATCGATAATTGTTATGTTTCCGATGTATTTAAACTTGGACTTGGAAAAGTAATTCTGAACCTGTGGTCTGGCAGCCCATCTTTAGGAAACCAGATATGGCCATCCTAGTTAAATGACCTTATTGGCTAAGAAAGAGTCTTCTTTGGCTGAAAATCTAATATCTGTTACCAGACTAGGTAACATCCCACGGGACATTTTTTTCCCCCTCTCTGATAGCTTGCCTTAATTATTTGACAAACTAATTTGCTGTTGTTTCTGCTCATAAATTAGCATTTATACTGTTCCTGTGTCCAGTGTTTAAATGGCTAAATTTGCTTAGCTCCATATTTTGTTCTTGAAAATTACAGCATAAGTTGAAAATCTACAAGAGGTGCTTGTGGATAATTGATGCACAGTTAGCTTCAAGTATTCCCAATAGGTACCTTCTTTGAAGTCTGACTCAGGAGTTACTATTGCCATCACTGCCTTCCTAGCAATTAGAAATAACCAAATGTACTATGAATGAGGCTACAGATTCAATTTGCAGTTCTCTATGCATTTTCAAAGAATGCGCTTCTCTTTTCATATAATGCCACTTCTACATTAGTCCTGACCCAATGGGAAGTTAGCCTTCATTAAAAGATACAATCTGTCTCCTTGATGATTTGAACTTCATAACGTATCTGTTGAAGCTCTGCTATTCAGCAAAAGAAACTTTAAAGACAGTGCAATGGTGACTGACTAATCAAAAAGGAATTTCCTAAGGAGATTTTCTCCTTTTTTAACCTTTTCATGACACACAGGGCGTGTCCCCAACTAACTCTACAATACATCCTTTTTAATGACTCATTTCTGGGTAGGACACATGTTTTCCTACTGATATACCTCAAGTGGTCATATATGCTAACAATGTTACCTGGAAAATACAATAAAGAAAATTCAATAATTTTCTATGTGTATGGGAAGGAGGTTCAAATCTAATTTGCTGTTGATTTATCCAGAATTGTCATTTCATCAGTATGGAGATCTCCCAGTGTAAAAAAATCTACTCCACCAATGCATATCAGCAAGATGTGTGAGGCAGAATGTGACCTGAATGCAAACATGACCCTCTATTCACCAAGTCACACTGTCACAAATATACATGTATTTATGTTCATACATATATGCAAATTACATATATATATATATGTATATATATATATGAGTACATATATTTGAATTCTTTTCTGCTATTCCTGATTCCAATTTGGGGACTTTTTTGTTTATTTTTTTTGGGAAATACCCTAAGAAAGTTAGTCATAGAATCATTCATTTATATTTGGAAGGAACCTGAGAAGTCACATACTTGGAGTGGGAAGAAGCAGCATACCAAATTTAACAGATAAAGAAAATGAGACTTAAAGGGGCAAGTGATATACCCAAAGTTACATGCAGAGTGAGACACAACAGAGAAAATGGGTAATGGGAGAAGATCAACAAAAGCAATAACATAAAATTGGTTTGAGGTACTTCAGAAGTATTCATCTTGTGAGGAACAAAAAAGAGATTAAAGACTGTACAAATAAAGAGACAAATAATGAATCAGACAATAAAAGTTCAAAGCAGACAAAAAGGGAATAGAATTAATGAAAGGTACCAAGAAAAATGATTTTTAGAATATTGAGGCAAAAAAATTAAAACTAAAAAGCTAAAGCATTTGGAGGTGGAGAGAATTTGAAGAATTCTGAGTGAACTTTTTAACTAAGAGAGAGGAAAGAATAGAAACAAGAAGGGAAGAAATAGATAATGAAAGAAATAGAAATAAATAAATACTATAAATAAAATCTCCAACAAGAGAGCTAGTTAAGAAATGATAGAAGAGTTAGGTGGGTATGCTGATTTTTTCTTTATTCTCAAAGAAGATCATGACATCAGGGAGGTGAAACCATGCTAAACATACAAATTGAATCTGAGTGAGAGCGGCTATGCTAAGTCACCAACCTCACTTTCTCCTCCAGAGTCATCTGGGTCCAGTGGTCAGATATGAATCAGGAGGATTGGAGATGGCCCTGGATGTGAGATGATCAGGTTTAAGTGACTTCCCCAATATCACACAGCTAATAAAATGGCAAGTGTCTAAGGCTGGATTCAAACTCCCATCCTCAGGACTTCAAGGTCAGTGCTCTATCCTCTGGTCCACCTATCTGCCCCTAGGTGGGGATAGAGCTGGTGGGAATAGGATTGCAAAGGAGCTTAAGAAAAACTATTTGTAGGAGAAAGTATTAACTTGTAAGTGGAAGGTGAAAGAATGTTCCTTTTTCCTGAGACACAAATGAAGCATATAATAAACCTAATTCTCCTAATACATGTGAATAAATTAAGGAATCTGATGAAATGAAAGAGAAAGGAAGAATGAATGAGAAAACAAAAACTTTATAATCTGGTTCTTATAAAACATATAGCTAAAATGTAAAGACATACATAGAAACAAGAAGCTAAAAGAAATTCATACCAAATATATCCAAAAAAATACACATCCCATTCATTCTATCAGACAAAGCAAAAATGAATATTTACAAGATTAACAGAGATGACTAAGAAAACTCTTTTGCTTCAGGGAACCATAGACAATGAACAAAATGAATACTAAGCTGATGTGCACTGAAATGGCACAGGATCTAAATTTTTAAGGAAAAATTAAGTGAATTCACACACACACACACACACACACACACAAACACACAAAACAATAGTAGGAGACTTTAATCTTCCTTTCTCTGAACTAATCAAAGCTACTTAAAGGAGCAAGTAAGAAAATGGATGATGGGGCAAGATCAACAAAAGCAATTACAAAAAATTTTGTTTACCTGAAAGGTAACTCAGTTTCACTCATCTGTACTGTCATTAGAAACTGATATGGATATTAAGTCTTTTTTTTTTGCATTTTTTAAAAGCCTGTAAAAAGCTAAAAGGACCCTCAATTGATGTTTCATTGCTAGTTTTCAAATTTACATGTACACACAAAAGTAACATTTAAAACAGAAGAAGAAAAGCCAGTATCATTTAGCCACTTCCTTCCAAATAAAACAGGGTTTGATTTGGAGCTTTTCCCCCTCCTTTCTTTGCCCTTCTATCCCTGACACTTTAAAAGGAAGCCATGAATTGTCTGTGTTTGTGTGTGTGTGTGTGTGTGTGTGTGTGTGTGTGCAAACGTGTGTCTGTGATTTAAATTGAGACTAAGAAATGGAGGAGAAAATATGGCAGAACCAGGGCAAGGCATTTCTGCACTCTAGACAAGGAACAAAAATTGTTTATTCTCACAAATTTGAAGTCTGTTGTATGAAATTGTTCTCTCTCAGTTACTGTCCGCTAGAGTTTTTGAGTCTTCCCAGTATTGTGTGTAATTGACTTTATCAGAAAACAAATACTTACATGCCACAGAAAACAAAATTTTCTGGCAGCAAAAATACCTCTATCTATCTATCTATCTATCTATCTTTCCATCTATGAAGTATTATTAAAAAATTAAGTGTTCTTTGTTCTGCCCCTCTAAATTAACGTTTTGGTATTGCTCATGTTTTCCAGCCTCAAGAGAACTTACCTCTAAAATCTTAGAACATCCCACAATTTAATTCCTTATTTTAAGGATAAAGAAACAAGTCATAAGAAAGTGACTTGTCTAAGGAACCTTAATATAATGGATAAGTGATCACCTCACCTCCTTTTGAAGACTTCCAATAAGCAGGAGCCAATAAGCAGTTGTATGATGCTAGGCAAATCACTTAACCCTGTTTGTCTCAGTTTCCTCATCTATAATATGAGCTGAAGAAGGAAATGACAAACCACTCCAGTGTCCTTGCCAAGAAAATCCCAAATGGAGTCACATCAATTTGGACACAACTGAAATGACCCAATAACGCAAAAGAAATCAATTATAATGAAATACCATTTTTCAATGCATAAAATATATAGGTTCCCTAGAGAAACCAATTACAATAAAATACTGTAATCAAAATATTTTATAAAACAAGTTCAGAGATCCCAAGTTAAGAACTATTGGCTTAAGGTCATCAAAAACCAAAAGATTTACTGGTATTGGTATTTAGTCTTCATTTACTAAATATTAACTCCTGTTTGATGCAAGATATCTACTATGCTAGGCCCTAGGACCCCAGATACAAAAAGAAAGAGCAAAAACAATCCTTGCCTTCAAGAAACTTGCCTTTTTCATTGATAAGGAGAAAATACATGCATGTCAACAAATCAAAGGAATATCAAGGAAAAAAAGAAATAGCTGTGAGTGAAGAAAGGAGTAGGAAGGATTTTATAAAAGAGAAAACAACCGAGCTGTGCTTTGATATTAAGACATAGATTGCAAAAGGCTAGGATGAGGAAATGCATTCCAGGCATGTAAAGGCAGGGATGCAGGTAGAAGGGTTTTATGTATAGAAAACAGCTAATTGGAACAGTTGAAAATGAAGTGGAGAATGAACAAAAGGGAAAGAGAACTAGAAAAGGTTCAGAACTGCCTTCTTGAAAGCTTTTAATGGCTGTTTGAAAAATTGACTTTTTATTCTTAATTAAAACAGTGCCATGGATGATTGTTTTAGGGATGCCAATTTGGTAACAGTGGGGAAACTGGGAGTAAGAAGAAACTGTGAGAGAGTCATACATGAGGATACCTAGAGCAATAATCCAGGAAGAGGTAATAACCACATCAAGAATCCCAACCAGAGAGACCACAATGAGAAGCATCCTGGTGCAGTGAATGGAGAGCTGGGCTGGGCCTCGGATGTGCAGAGTAAAATAACTCCTTTGATACTAAAGCAAATTCTTCAAAAACTTTCTTATTTGAAACATTTTCTTCCTTTCTTCTTCCTTCCTTCCTTCCCTCCCTCCCTCCTTCCTTCCTGCCTGCCTGCCTTCCTTCCTGCTTTCCTTCCTTCCTCCTTTTTCATTTCCTTACCACGTAAGAGAAACAGATATTTCGTATTTATATTTCAGATCTGAAAGGATTCGGGTAAATATAGCTAAGCTACCTATGGGTTATTGAAAATTGACACTATAATTGACTACAATTCCTAGTGTTTAATTATCAGGGTTTTAATCAAAAGCAACTACGAAAATTGATCAAAAGGTAAGCTCCAGGAAAAGGACACAAAACCTCAAAATATACATTAAAGTAGATAAAACAACTCTCAACCCTCAATTTATATAAGTTTACATTAGAGATTCAGAGTTGTTATTTTAAAATTTCACTACTGGAATTAAGTATTTTATAGAGAAGAAAATCATTGATGAGGCATATTTCTATTACCATAGACGCAATGCAGAAGAATGCATAGTGGGCCATTACAATTCAAAGCCTATTTGATTTCAATAATTAAGCTAATAATTACAACTGTGAAAGTATGTGATAATGAGCAAGGTAAAAATAAATTAGTTTCCAAGCCATGGACATCATTTTTGGCAATGGTGATTTCTGCATTTAAACATTTCCAAGCCATGGAATTCATTTTTGGCAATGGTGATTTTTGCATTTAAACATTTCAGCCAGGAATAAACCCAGTAGTGTGTACTTTATATAAGATTATAAAGGGTTAGACTAGAATTTTAAATTGTTCCACCTTTGAAAAAGCTAATAATACTCTTTATCAGTACATGTACGTGCTTCATTTCCTTTTGACTATACATGCCTTGAGATCACTCACTTTTACATTTTGTATCCAAGCTAGTCTGATCTAATAGGAGTTTCTGAATGGATCCAAGTAAACTGTATTTACTTAGACTGGGCACATACCACTTCTGAGTTCTTATAGACAATGAGATGTATCAGTTACAGAACTGTACACAACAAATTTAGAAAAAAATGTAATCAAAACAATCTTGTGAATTAGGGGTGAAGAGAAGTGTTAAAGAGTGATCTCATTACAATTTTATGGGGAATTCCAATGCTGAAAATTCCACCAAAGCAGATCAACAATTTGTCTTCAACTTGTAGTGCTATAGAGTTGCCTAGGGGCATCAAAGGATTAAGTTATCTTATTGTCAAAGTTACAGTCTGTCAGAGACAAGATTTGAAAGCAGGTCCTCCTGACTCTAATGCAGAAGTGTTATTCCCCACTGCTTTTCAGTCAAACAAGAGTATAATATAAATCTATATGCCATATATATATATATATATATATATATATATATATATATATATATATATGTGTGTGTGTGTGTGTGTGTGTGTGTGTGTGTGTGTGTATGTGTGTGTCTATATATATATATTATATATACATATTATATATGTGTGTGTATGTGTTTTCCTTTCAAACTATTATGGCTCGTACTTTATAAAATGTTTTAAGTAAATTAACATTGGCCCCTTTTTCAAAGAAAGTTTGAAATACATTTTATTGAATATTCTTTTAATAAACTCATATCTTAGACTACATAAGATGTCAATAATTGTAAAATGACAAATATGCAAAAATACAAACAGTACTGAACACTAACTAATTGTATACTCAGCACTGTCCTTGATTTAGAACTGGAAAAATATAAATAGATGTAGAAGATAAAATCAATGCAGTTGATGAATTAACAGTCTAATAGGTGAGGTAATGCAAATAAATAAAGACTAAAGATAACTCCTAAGGAGTAACATAAAGGAATATCTGCATAAACTGTGGCTATAAGGTATAATGAATAGGAAGCACATCTTCAAGAGTGTGGAAGTCAGAAAAGTTTCTTACGTACTATATAATTTTGCTAATCTCTGATAATTTATTTTCTCCTCAAGGATTTGATTTCTCCCTCAGCACATTCAATTTTGATCAATGTAAAGATAATCAGATGGCCTTCTGTGGGTGTATGGGGGAAGGAAGGGAGGGTGGGAGAAAAATTGTAAAATTCAAAACCTAACAAGAAACTACTGTATATAATTGGAAAATAAAATATTAATAAAAAATAATTTTTTAAAAAATTTTAAAAAGTGTGGGAGTTGGGATTCATTTCTCACCTCTAAAAGAAACTCACAAGCTCTCAGGGCCCTAATAAACCCTAAGACCACATATGACAGAGAATGTATCAACCTGTTGTCTGTTCTACAACCAAATTTCTTTTTCCTTAGAGATAACTTACACCTCACAACTGCCAACCAAGTGGAAAAATGAAATTCTCTGGCCAAAATCCCAAGAGCAATTTATTACAAATGCTTATTTTGATTTGCTAATCAGAACTAATTAGTGCTCAGTTTCCCTGTTTGTGATTTAGATCTTCAGAATATCAATTAAAATTGAGTACTAAACATGTGGAAAATAGAGTCATTGTTAGTGTCAAAAACTGATCTCATAAAATTAACCACATAGAACAAAAAAGTACCAGAAAAACAACAAAAAATACATGTAAAAGAAAACAACATGGATTTGCAACTTTAAGTGTATTTAATAATGCCCAGTGGTTTCACAACCTACCCTGTATTTGAAACTTGGAGATAATCCAGAAACTAAAGGGCATCAGAAACTTGCAAGCATAAATAAATAAAATAAAATGTTTGCGCTAACATTAACCAACACTTGCACTGGCAATAATCCTTTGTAGCTATCGCAACATATGCTCATTTCAAAGGAGAAGTTTTGGTTTTATGTTTCCACTTGTTCCTACCCCCTAATAAAAAATAATCAAATACAGACACTTAATTACCTAGCTCTATGGTCATGGGCAAGTCACTTAACCCATTACCTTGCAAAAACCAAAAGAAAAAAAGGAAATAATCAAATAGCCAAAACAACTTATTCAAGAAGGTCCATTCCTTGGGATCTTAACAATTTGCTCCAAGTCTCAGTGCCACAAGACAGCTTTGGAATCTAGAAGTCTTGATTTCAAGTCTTAATAACTTTGTGATTAAACAAAACATTCTCTTAAGTAGCTCAGGTAAATTTCTAAGAATAGAATTGACTGATAAATTTCCTACATGAATTAATGAAGAGTGTTTCTACATCAAGACTTCTCTATATCGATGAAATCCCACATCCAAAATGTGTATATTTGTGTGGATGAATCTATATGTGTGTTTCTGTATGTATGTGTAGGGAGCATTTCAACCTTGTATTTAAAATTATGCACAATGATGAATGCTAGTTGCAGATGATAATCTGATTGGCACCAAATAAATATTTTTATTAGGGATTTTTTGAGGGATTGATAAGTACGAACACGCTGTAACACATCAAAAATGGGAAATTCCTTTGGGGAAGCAGGTAAAGCATGTCATCAAAGAAATGTAGAACTAGATAAAAAGATGGGTCATTCACCAGAAAGAGTAAGGAATTATTGAGTGATACCTCTCATGGATCACTGATATATTCCCAATGTCAAAACATCTTGAAGAAGTGAATTCACTCTGGTCAATTAGGGATAGGAAGAGAGATGCACAAGATTTGTGGGTCTTGTATAATTTACACCATTGGAAAAAGTTATACCCATCAATGAAATTTCATTTCCAATGAAGTTTAAGTACTGAAGTGCATGAATAAGTACAGACACACAAACACACACACAAACACACACACACACACACACACACACACACATATGTTTTTAAAGGAGAGAGAAAAGAAAAGCTAAAGAATTTCTCTCCAATTTTTTTCCTATTCAAAGCACACAGATGAATATAATACTTTAGACTATTATTTGCTACATGTGCACTAGGAAGCAGGTATAATGAAATAAGATTAGTAAGTGGTCATTTGAAATTAGTTCAGAAAGAGTGTACATCACAACATTGTCATTCAAAAGATAATGTTTGCATGTGTATGTACGAATGCATGCATGAGTGAGTGTGTTTGGATAGGTGTGTGGGTATCTGCTCATGCAAGCAGGTAAATTTGGGAATGATAGAACCTCTCAAAAATTGTAGAGATGGGGGGCAACAAGGTGACACAGTGGTTAGAGTACCAACCCTGGAATCAGTAGGACCTGAGTTCAAACCCAGACTCAAACAGTTAATAGTTACCTAAATGACCTTAGGCTAGTAACTTAACCCTATTACTTTGCAAAAACCAAAAAAAACCTGGTTTTTTAGAGATGAAAAGAAATATAGAGGTAAACTAAAATTAATACCCTCATTTTACAATTGTGGAAATTGGGACCCAGACAAATTGATTTACCCAAAATCATCTCACTCTAGCTAACAGTAAAGCTGAGACAAGATTTCCCATCTCTCAGTTCAATGGCCTTTCTAATACATCATGCTATCTATCTGTTTAATTTTGTATTGCTCACCTCCTTTGAAAGAGTAAACATTTGTTACAAGGTAATGAGTGCTTAACACAATGTCAGTACTTCCTCAAGAGTGATAATCGGAGGGTAGAGAAGGGAGGAGGGATATTTTTATTTGTTTAAAGCAAGGTTTCTTTCTGGGCCAAACAATTGTGATGCATACCAAAGGAATTCTTCTTTAATGTATGCTTGAGGAATGTTAACTATCTTCCCATCTTGCAGAGAGTCTATTTCATTCTCAGATATCTATCCATCTCCAGTTAATATTTGAATGCCACCCAGATGGCATCACCATCTGTTGTCTTCATCTTTTAAATCTACAGAACTAATAATCAGTGTAGTTGGTACCACCAATGTTGCTCAAATATGCTTTATACCAAATACTAATGAAGTTGTTTTCTGAAATGAGCAGTCAAAATTTTCTCCAATATTGTAGTGAAGTTTTATATTTCAATTAGAAATATAGAAAACTAAATGTTTAAATTTATACCTGAAGAATGTAGTTAGAAGATTTTGACCACATGTTACAAATCAATTGGTCAAATTGGTCAATTTTAATTATTCTCCCCTTCATTATCAAAGAATTCTATGATTTCCATGCTGGGAGAGAAAATCAGATGCTAGCCCCCTTTCAATTCTTAGCAACCAAAGAATATTTTGATGTTCAAGCTTAAAGAGAGGGAACAACAGATGCAAGTACAATTAATATAAGTAACTTTTGCATGCCTTCATCTTATTCTAGCAAATACCAAAGAGAGCAACTCAGCTTCTTTAAGGATACTGTATATCTGAACCTTGATATATCTCATGGGGGCAATATATCCACTGTGTGAGAATTTAATCTTTTCATTTCTTGGTAAATGGTCTTTATGAATATCAATGTAGCCCAAAAACCCAACCCATTATCACTATGATCTGACAAATAGATTCTCTGAATTTAACTACAATGAAGCACAGACAATATCCTTCTGTCAGTGAGTTATTCTCTCTTAGCACCAGGCCTTGTGCTTGTAATAGTCAGTTTCACCATAATAGGGCCCTAGAATAGGGCTTTGGTGGGAAATTTGGTATTTATATATTATTGCTTAAAAACACAATTCTTTTAAATTGTATGTGCTTGTCTGTGTATGTGTTTGTGTGTGTGTGTGTGTGTGTGTGTCATGTGTCTACGTGAGTGTGAGAGGGAGACAGAGATAGACACAGAGACAGAGAGACAGAGAGAGCCTGCTCCCTACAAAGAACTGCTATATAAAATGGAAAAACATATAAAACAAATAAAAATGGAAAAATTTAGTCATTTAATCTTCCTATGCCTCAGTTTCCTCATCTGTAAGAGGAAAGGGTTGGACTAAATTGTTGAAGCTTTCTTTTAGTCCTAAAGTTTTATGAATTTTTCCCTCTCCCTCACCCTGCCCAGTCCATAAAATAAATGATCAAGTATTGATTTCACCTCTACCATGTTTCTTACACATGTCTGTTCTCTTTTCCACTACTACCACCCTAGCCCAGAAGGCTTTTATTACTTTTTTTCAAGCTAGTTCTCTTATTTTATTTGCATAGGGATGTTCCATGAAAAAAAATCCCCTGTGCCAATACAGATCAGAACCTGCTTAACAATTTATAGTATTAGAGTTACCTATGTCATGAGATGTTAAGGGACTTTCCCCAAATCATACAGCAAGGCTCTCTTAGAGATTAGTACTTGAACCCAGGTTTTCCTGGCTGAGCTCTCTGGGTTGTTCTGCCTCTTCTTTCACTACCTCTTGACTAGATGACAGTAATGCACCATTACCTGATTTCTCCTTCAGCCTATCCCATTTCAAGTCCAAAGTAACTTTTCCTAATACATATATATATATATATATATATCTATATATATATATATATATATATATATATGTATATATATATATATAGGCCTGATCATGATACCCTTCTGTTCAGAGAATTTCCCTGACTTCCCCAATATCTAGCAAATAAATTTCAAACACTGTACTTTTCAAAACTTGGCCTCAATATCCTTCTGTTCTGCTCCTGCTTTATATACATCATGATTCTTCCAAACTAGATTACTCACTATTACGGCCTGTTGTTCTAGCCTTTCCTCAAAACTGTCCTAGATATTTAGATATCTACATAACTAACTTCTCAGTATGATCATGATGAGTTAAGATCTATCAATGGAATTAGTACTTTATCTTTGAGGCTATGCCTTCTGCAAATTAAAAATGCAACATTTTCCTGCCTTTCCACCCTATGTAATTCTTACCATGTCTTACTATAAATCTTATATAAAAAGACTCCACCCAATGCAAAGGGAGCTTTCCTTGGTTTCCTTTAACATACCCTGAATAGCAGTGCCTCAACTTGGTTTATGTTTCTCTTATTTGCTCTCATTCTCCCTTCATGACTAGCTGCATTACTTCTGCTCATACATGTATTTTATATTTCTTATACATATTGTGTTCAATAATAGATTTTTAGCATACTTAGAATATCATATAGCTTTCAGTGAAATCTAAGTGACCTGTAATTCTTTTCACTATTCAGAACCATAATTCACTGGTATGTAGCATCAACTGGAGAAAACTATTGGGGGTTTTTTAAATGAGATTTTTGTGGCTAAAAGCAATTTGGGATCATTAAATGTGCTCTCCTCTGCCTATTTTAGTTCTAATTTTGTTCAGCTTCAGCATTTCCCCATAATATTTACACTCATGGGTTAACCTAATGGTTGTACATCCATATCTATTATATCATAGTCTGAGTAATATAAAGTTTTCACTCCCTTTGTTTTCCCAGTGAGGTTAGTTTGATCTCTTTCAAATGACTCAAGAGTACAGTGAGAGGCATTATAGTGATTCTGGGGTCTTTATATAGATAGGAATGTTTGGAGAACCTCACCCTTGTTAGGGAATCCTTCCCAAATTTGGACCTGAATAGGGATTCTACTATGAAACTGATCTCTCCCATTTGATAGAAACTGCCAGATCTTATATCTGTCATAGTTTTTGAAAAGTCATCTGAATGAATCATTAATTTAGGATTCTTATGGTACCTATTAGGTTAGCATTTGGAAAACTTGTACACTAATTCAGAACAGAGCTTTTTTTTTCTGATGATATTCAGGTTTTCGAATGAGAGAGAGATCATGCTCAGGTAAAATATTATATCACTGATATGTATTTTCAAATACAAAATAGGATAGATTCCTGTATATAAAATTTAGTATGTAAAATATGAAAGTGGTGCTCTCACAGCATTAGTTCATGAAGATCAACTGTGAATGACAATTATTCTCAGCAATACAATGAACCAAGACAATCTCAAAGGACTCATGCTGAACAATGCTATCCCCAACTAAGGGTAATAATTGATGGAATCTGAACATCAATCAAAGCTTAGATTCAGATGTAAATTTCATGGTTTGGGGGGGAGGGGCAGAAGAGACCATGTTTCTTCTTTCATAGCAATAACTAATATGGAATTATGCTTTACATGATTACACATATATAATCTAAATCAAATTGCTTACTGTGTTGAAGAGATGAAAGATTAGGGAAGAAAATTTGAAGCGCAATGTTTTAAAATGAATTAAATTTTTTATTCTTTTCATTTAATTGGGAAATAAAATGTTATTTAAAAAATGAATACTCTCTCTAGTGGTAGTGATGGTAATGATAAGTAGAGTTTATATAATGTTTTGAGGTTTGCAAATTCCTACATATATTTTATTTCATTTGATCCTCAAAGTAATTCTTCCATATCTTTCAATTCTGTGCAACTTTTATCAATCCTTCCAAGATCCCTATGAAGGGAGTTCATCTAAAATTGTGAGGTTTCTCCTCTTAATATCCCATGGATACCAGTATAGTGTGCAGGTTATTCCATCAATCCCATATTCATTACAAGATAAGTCATATATATGCTAAAATATTTGAAAGATATTTGTGAGTGAAGACATACAAGTCAATATTTTCATTACACTGATCAAAGGGTTACAAATCTTAGCAAGTCATTCTGACATCCAAGTGAATTCTAATACCAGGCCAACAAGTTTGGGTGCAAAGAACAATGAATTCAAAGTCAATAAACCTGGATTTGAATGCTGATCCTGCTCCCTACTTAATTTTAAGATAAACCCTTTAACTTTGCTCTGCCTTACTCAGTTTATTTTTCTGTAAAATGAGAAATGTGTACTAGATTATGTTTAAAGTCCTTTTCAAATCTAACTCTATGATCTAGGCACAAGGATTTAAAGTCCCAAAATCTGAGGCTGAAGTTAATGCACCTTTATATGAGATAGACAGGTTTAGTCGTCTTCAGAAATCTTTACTATTTATCTACCCTATGTTATGATTTACACTTGATTTACTATTGAAGATGCTTCCCACCAATATCATCAGAAATTATCCTAAAATTCTTTTTTGCCTTTACTTATTATAAAAACAATTTTAAAAATCCGTAAACTTGGAAATTATAATCTCTCATGTAAGCATATGTGACAAATAAGAAAAGCAATGATGTAATAACAAGTCAAATAAAAAGGTATTAATGTGTAAGTAGTCAGGGTTAGGGGAGAGATATAGAGCAAGACAATAATAGCATATCAATGTTTCTCCTTCACTATCCATAGGAGATGATGCTCAGTGTCTGGACAATGGATCTGATGGTGGAGAGTGATAATTTATGAGGCTACCACAGCTTAAGGGTAACATCTTTCAAGAATATCTAAATCCACTTGGTTTGAATTCTGTGATCAGCAAGTCATTGTCTGAAATGTAATTTTTTCAGCAGAGTGCATTTCACAACCAGTGAATGCCTTAGACAACTGCTTTTAATTCTCAGATCAGATAGAACAAAGAATCACAGAATCTGAGTAGTAGGAGTTTCCAGTCATATTTAGTGAAATCCCATATGAAATAAATCCCCACCATAATATGCTCCACAAGTAAAAGATAGATTATTATGCTTCTAGTTATAAACTTATGCATTTGTATCCTGGCTTATAAATTCATATAGTTTAGTATGATTCATTTCTCTAGAGCCTGAACACTTCTTAGTGAACTAATAATAATATCAAATTTCTGAAACTTGAAAGTTGAAAATCAGAACCTAGCTATGGTGACCTCACCAAAGTTGAGTCATCCCATGAGGTCCAACCTGAAACAGTAAACCAATATTAAGCATTCTTTTTTTCTCAATTCACATTTTACATTTGCTTTCTTTTTTTTTTTTTTTTTGCAAAATACACTGTTATATTAGGCAAGGTAATGAATGATAAATAATGATGTCAATGATTTGATTATAGTTAGGACTAAGAATAAAGGATTAATTTGTTCTTTACCCTAGATCAGCAAGCATTTATTATGTGTTAAATATATTTTAGACACTGTGACAAGTGCTGAGGGCTCAAAGAGAGGCAAAAATTATTCCTGCCCATAAGGGCAAGGTGGAACAATATGCAAACAACTAAGCATATACTTTCTCTCTCTCTCTCTCACAGAGGGAAGGATTGGGAAATGGTTCTTACAAAAGATAGGATTTGAGCTAAGATTTAAAGGAAAATAGAAGAAAGGAAGAGGGAATTAGGTGACAGTCATTTGGAAAATGGAGTCTTCGAGGAGAAACAAGGAGGCTAGTATTGAATCAGGATATGTGAAGGAGAATAAAGTTTTAAAAAGACTGTAAAGATAGAACGAGAATGAGTTAAGGACTTTTGAGAGTCAAAAAAAGCCAGTGGAATTTATTGGGCATGGAATGATATGGCCAAGTCCATGCTTTAGGAAAATAACTTTGCTAGCTAGAACGTCCACGGACTGTGGAAGAGAGTGACTTAATGTAGGGGGACAGACTTCTACTAGTCTAGATATGAGCCACTGAAAGCCTGCAAAAAAGCATCTGAAAAGGATCAGATTATTTTCCAGATCTTCCTGTCTGAAGTTGACCTTTTGCCAACCTAAACTCTAGGTCCTGTTCTGCTGGGTCTCCCTGCTTAAATGCCATCCTCACTCAGAACAAATACTATTGTTGAAGTCAGGATGGAAGGGTGGGTAGGTATCCATATTCTTCTGTTCCAGATGAGTCAAATGAAGTAAGAAGAAAAGGGACTTGCATCACAAAAATGACTCCAAATTCCTAAGTGTTTCTATTATCTCTCTGTCTCTCTACTGTTATTAGATAAGCTGAGAATATTTTTCATGCTTTTCAGCACTATTTTTTTTTTTGGTCTAAATATGCTTGATCCTGTTGAATGAAATAGAATGTTAAACACAGCAAATTATAAGTTAGGTTTGATGACCGGCCATGATAGAACTTTCATTTGAAGGCTTTTGTATTTTCTGTGGTAGTAACTTTATACAGATAAATCTTCCTATTATCATATAAGTGATAGCACCACTTGGATTTTACTTTTATTACAGAAATGGCATTTAACACATAGAGCTCTAAGCTGGGAGACAGTGACCTTGGGTTTTATTCCACATTTTCCATATTTGTTGGAATCTGAACTATGACTCAGTTTCTCTATCAATTTAATAAAGACCATAATACTTGCAGTCAATTAATAAGATTGAAGCTCCTTTAGGCTCACCATGTTATTATTAGCTCATCTGAAACTCTGCAATCAGGGGAAAATACATGAGCAAATACTTTCAGTAAAAGTACTTGTACTTTTGCTGCCTTCTCTGGAGTATTTAGAAAGCAGACATCAATGTTGCACATGTTACAGTATATGCAAACATCTTTACCTACATTTTTTTTTCAATTTCACATTTATTCCCAATAACATTTAGGGACTAGGTGTGAGAATTGTGGGAATGGAATGAACCACACTAATTCTACCTTGTGACCCTTTTCACCTGAAGTAAAGGCTAGCAACCAAGAATATAAAGAAAACTTTTCTAGGAGGCTATGATCTAATGAGGAGGAAGAATCACATATATTACAAATAACTAGGATGGAAGGAAGCAAATGATAACTGCAAAGGAGAGCCATCACTCAAGGATCTATGAGAAATCTGGGGATGACGAAATGACTTTCAGCTGAGAAGTATCCAGGAAGGCATCATGGAGGAGTTGGTTAGCCCCCAAGGTAGATCTTGAAGAAGCTGAAGAAGTTCAACATATAGAAATGAAGGGAGAGGAAGGAGTCCTTTCCAATCCCAAGGGACAGTAGCAGCAAAGGCAAAGAGATACGAGAAAGCAGGTTCTGAATATGAAATAAACAGTGTTCACGTGGGCAATATTTAGTCGAGTCAAGAAAGGAGTAGTATGAAATAAGACTAGAGAGAGAAAAAAAAATGAAACCATATTACAGTGAGCCTTAAATGTCAGAATCAAGAGTTTAGACCTTATGAAGGATGAATTGTTCTAGAGAGGAAAGCGTAATGCTGAAAGTTACAATAAATTATGTGGGGGAATGAGGCTCTGAAATTGGATAAATTAGAAATTTTAAAAAATTAGAAATTAGAAATGAGGTTTTCAATATGTAGGAATTTCAAAGTAATATTAGTGGGGAGTACCTGTGAATTAAGGTTATCATGGTCATTCCATTATAAGGATTCTTTACTGAAGCTTATAAAATCAGGCAAAGTGTTGACAAAAGTGGGTTTCCCCCCTTTTTTAATCCATATCTTCAATGGCAAAAGATTGAAAGGCTCAAAAGTAAGATTTCATTTTTTAAAAAGTCATTTGGCATGAAGCAAGAGAAAAATTCCAGTCCTCCAGACTATCACTGGATACAGTTCCAAGATGGGAGCAGCAAATGAAAACAAAAGCAAGTAGCCTGGCACCAGAGTTATAGGAAGCTTCATAGGCAAGAGCAAGAAGTTTGAATTTCATGTGAGAAACAAGAGAAGTCTGAAGAGGCAAATGATTTAGTTCAAGTGCCAAGAAAAAGGTAGTTTCTAAGCACCAATATTCTATCCAGAAAAAGTGGAAATGGAGAGGCCAGGAAGGAAAATGATTCAAAGGTATATGTGTTGATTAAAGAAGCCATTTGTAGGCATTTTCACAGGAAAACAAAGTTGGCTCTTTAACCCCAACACAAATGAAGAATAAGAAATGCTCATCTTTTCTCTTCTCTGATGTTTCTGCCCCAAGACCCTTATATAAATGTGTTCTGCAGAATACATTCTGCTTTGCTGGTTGAATGTCCAATAAATAATACAACAGTCACTCTCCTTATAACTCAATGTGGCTTTGTCAACAATAATATTCCTAACCTGGCCCATGAAAAAGATAACACAGACTATTTTAAAATCAGTATGAATGTTGAAGATGAAGAGAAAAGCCAGAAAGGAAGCCATATCATTCACAGCTTGTTTTACTTTTCTAACTGGATGTAACTTTGGCATCTCAAACCTCACATGTCCAAAACAAAATTTTATTACCACTAAAAAAAAAAATGCCCTCTTCTGAGTCTCCCTCTTAATGTTCATGGCACCATCATTTCTAGATCCCAGATTTGAAACATTGGTGTCCTCTTCAATTCTTAATTCCTCCTTCCCTCATTCACCTAAATGGTTTCAGATATTTTCATTTCTTCTCCTCAGTAGATGTCATTTCCATTTCCTTCTCTCCATTTGCAAAATCATGACTTGATTTCAGGCTCTCATCTCATCTTGCCTGGACTATTGCAATGGCATCTTTATTGGCCTTAGCTTACATTTATCCTTAATTCAATCCATCATCCACTTGACCTGTATGATTTTGCTAAAGTGAAGGTCTGATCATGTGACTCCTCTACTAAAAACATTCTAGTAGTTTACTATTACCTCTAGGATGAAATATAAAGCTGCCTATTCAGGATACATATATATATATGTGTATATATATATATATATATATATATATATATATATGTATATATATATATATAGTCATTAAGATGTTGCTTCTCCCATTAGAATATGAAGGTCTTTAGGATAGTGACTACTTTTGGCTTTCTTAGCCTTTCCAGCACTTAGTAAATCCAACATAAAATTGATACCTAATTAAGTGAACCAGCTTCTTCAGTGCATCTTACCTTTCCATTAGTAGATATTAGAAATCTCACTTTCAAAATGGGAAGGAAATAATCCTGGCTTCTCATAGGTCATGCAAGTAGAATATTTTTTATCAACTTCTATGAGATCAAAACTTTGCATATAGCCCCATTGTATAATTATGTATCTGCCATCCAGAGATCAATCAAGCTAAGTACTGAGAGGAAGATCACTACTAATAAGGCCACTAGAGATAAATTTGGGGAATCAGGGTATCTCATGAGGAAATACCTTTTAGTAAAGTGTGGAAAGACTGAAATTCATGTCTCTTAAGGGGAAGGGAAGTCATAGCCTTTTGAGATCTTGAAGTATGAACAATAAAATAAAATTTCTATGAGTTAAATTAAATCCTTATACCTATTAAATATTCAGTCTATGCCAAACTAACTTCATAGCTGTTTCTATGGTCATTGTTTTAGAGCCAATGTTGATGCCATCTAGTACTTAATTTTATAGTGTGAAAAGTGATTATTTCTCTCTTGTATTTAATGATAAATTATTGTATTAGGACCAAGGTTTTTTCCTCTTTTTTACTTCTTCATTCATAAATGAATCAGCGTGAGAAATCTTGGTCAGGGATTTACTCAAGCCAAGATCTAATCAAAGAGTAAAATAAATTCCAAGCTTAGGCTAATGGGTATATTCCTTTTCATCGTGTTTGCTCAGACAGACCTGGGGAAGTATTGATTCTCTCTTGTGTCAGGTGAAATGGAAATAGATTTGGATGACCTTTCAAGCCATGTGCCCCAAGATCTCACTGTAATATGGTCCACTCTCACACTGTAAAATTCATTTTCTCATCACTGGTTCCTCAATCGGAGTTGATTGCTACTCTCAGGAATGCCTATTCTTCCAAGGGAATAAAAGCTGAGAGTCCATGACCACGAGAAGTCTTTGATCTAAGGGAGAGACAGCTAAATGACCATTCCTTTACTAATAAATGTGCTGGATTTATTAATAAAATGATTAAATTACCCAGAATTATGTCTCTTGAATTTTTAAAACCTCACATTAACATAGGAAATAAGGCAGGAAGGGTTAAATAATTTGTTAAATGTCACAGAAGTTATGGAGCTGGTATTTGAATTCATTTAACCTGACTCCTAGTTCCAAGATTTCCATTGTACCCACCACTTTAGAATTGTCCTCTAGTTGCTTAATGTGATATATGTTCAATTTCAATCTCTCACCGGAGTAAAACTCTTCTCCCATCTTTCATTGCTCTTAATGGCAGTTTGAAAAGTCATTATGCTTATGAATAATAAAATGGGAATTCCAAATACAGAAATATCAAGATTTCCTTTACTTCAAATCAGTTTCTCCATCTTCAGAATTACTATTGGTCTAGTTCTTTTCTGATTCTAGCTCCTGTCCTGTCTTTATCTCATGGTAAAACTACTATAGATAAAGTAAAATTTATTAGTTTCCCTTTCTTTTTATTTTTCTTTCATGTGATACAAGAAAGTAAACTTCTTGAAAGCAGGAACGACTTTCTTCATATTTTTATTCCCCAAGCACAATGCCTAGCAGATTGCTTAATATATGCAGCTTGAGATATTCAAAGAAAATGCTGTAGTAATAACTAATTTGAAATCCTAGCAGCAAATCAATCCCTTCTCCCTAGGGCTTACTAGTAATAGAGAATAAAATAGAAGGGTCAGTTGTCTAAATTACTTTCTTCTTCTATGCATCTATCGAGAATGTCTGATTTACTATAACTAAAACAACTTTCAGGGGAAAGCTTCTATTTTTCATCATTATTTATTAATGACATTATTAATATATTATGTTATTTTCATGATTAAAAGTTTTGTTCTCATGGTCTAAGATGGGAAAGAGGAGAAAAAGACTGCAGTTTCCTTAAATTCAAAACTGTTAAATTAACCAGGCCAGTTTATTCAGGCCTGAAGGTGGGAGAAATGGAAAAGTTATTAAAATTCAATGCTAAGAAGAACATCTCTTTTTAATGTGGAATTGATGGCTGTTGTCAAAAAGTAAATGCAATACTTAGTATTCTACCACTTATCATTTTATCTACCCCATGACTAATCACAGTGGTAGATGAATTAATAACAAAACCAAGGATCCTGAATAATGCAATTATCATTTATTTTTCTGGTAAATCTAGTTTGGAATTATTTACTGTGCTTTATATGATATCATTAAATGTTGTGAGTTCTTAATACTATCAGTCTTCATTACAATTTACTGGCTGAAACCCCCACCAGAGAAGCAGAAAGTATTTTTAAATAGTTCTAATTTTGACAAGATGAAGCTGTAAAGCAAAGACCATATAGAGTTCTACCTTGGACTAGAAGAAATGTATTAGTTCCACACTCCCTTTTCCTTTTTTCCCTAATCTATTACCGATTAAACAAGTATCCCAGCATTAGCATCAACCCAAGTGGGTAATAAATAAATAAATGTTCAATTTTTTTTTAACATTCAATTAAACAAAAGCTGTTCACAAGAAAAAATAAACACAAACGTTAACTAAATGTGACCTCTGGACAGAGTTGGTTTTTGTATGCATCTTCATTCTCCTCCACTATATTGGAAAGAACAACTAATCTTTCACCCCATCCCCCAATCCTCTTCAACACGTGGGTCAGTTACGTCTTCTCCTTACTGGATAAATCACAAGTAGGCAAAAGTAAGATCATTTCTAGGATAGTCTATATCACTATATAGAACAAGAGATCCCCACAAAAACAGGTTGTGATTTTTTTATATGTGACAGTTAAATAGTGATAAAGTAAGTTTGAAAGCCAACGTTATTGAGGCCAGTCCTTCTAATCTAGGAGTCCTCCACAAGATCTTTACTATATGAACTTGGAATAGTGACCATTTTTTGACTTAACATTTCTCATCCAGATCTGGATAGTGAATGCTCTACTACCTGAAATATATTGAGGAAATCCATTATTTTGTGATTGTAACCTAGGGAGTCAGTAAAGACCCTAAAGGTAAGAGATGCTGGGAAGAGCTGGGAAAAAAACAAGGTAGAAAACATAGTATGTGCAGGAGTTGTCTAGAAAAACAAAACTATTTTCCAAAAGCTACATGTAATAAATACTTGTATACAAGTGTAATTTCATATTCAATAATATAAAGGAAAATACATCACAAGCATCAATGTTTTCCCAAAACTTCTCTTTTCAATCAGTTGAGCACAAGGATGCCAGAAAAAACATTATCTCTGAAAGGTTGCTTTAGCTCATTGTGGTCTCAGATTTCAAATTCACCATGATTTTTGACAATTAAAATAACAATAAATGCATATCAGGATGTTTCTTAGTATTTAACACTTACTCCCTCAAAAGAATGAGGTCTATCATTCCAAAACAGCAATAAGAACAAGAAATCGCATTCTAGATAACCTTTGTATTCTATCCAGCTATATAATTAGTGGCTCTAATGATAAGATCATGATATGATTGACAAAGAAAATAGCTACCTGCCAACATGTATATATATTATATATATATGGATGAACATACATGTATATACACATATATGTATAGGTAAGTATATATTTATTTACATGGATTATGTGTATAGATATATGTTTATGCAGGGAGGGAGAGAGAGAGAGAAAGAGTCGATGTTACATAATTCCATGAAAATGCTATAGTATACTCAAATTGAATTATGAACAGAATATCGAAGTGCTCCCATGATGTAGATATATGACCAAAGGAAACAACATCCATAAGAATTTCCACCATCAGTATTTTAATTATATATATATATATATATAATATACACACATTCATACTATATATATATATATAAATATATATTTAATTATAGATATATTCATAAATATACCAAATAGGTGTATACAAAAATATGCCCATACGTATAATGTATGCATGGCTATAGGTGCACCTGAATATATATTTCCCTACACATGCACATGAGAGACAAAAAAAAATGTAGTGGATATAGTGCTGACCTCTGGGTCAAGAAGACATGCTTTCAAGTCCCAATTTTGGTAAATATTGTCTGTTCTATCTTAGACAAATCACTTAATTTCTCAGGCCTCAATATTATAACCAAGGGGGCTCATCTTAGAAAGGGGTTTCCTCACCAGAGTACTCCCTAAATCAGTAAAATAACAGATCCTTTATAATATACACACATGTCTGGATATGCTCTGTGTGTGTGTGTGTGCATACAAATTATCTCTATGGATATATATATATACATAATAGGTGGGACTTTTGCAATTAAAACCTAAATGCTCAGTCATAAGGAACAAAGAACTGTGGATTGTTTTTTTTGTTTGTTTCTTCCCCCCCACCCCACAGGTCTTATAGTATGAGTGGTATAAAATCAGCAATGCACTGAACACAACTTCTCCACCCCCTGACCCCCCCAATAATGACTGTCATAAAAGCTCTTCAAGAGTTTTTCCTGTTAAGTGGTTAAACAAAGGTGTTGTTTGCCTTTCTAAATAGAAAAGAAGCATTTCCAGAATCCCAGTTTGACAGGAATATTAGTCACTGCCCCTTTCTCTTCTTCCTAAATCTAATCCTAAGTGGTTTCTAGAAGGGAGTTTCACCCTGAGTGTTCTTCACTCGGCACAAGCACGTGCACAGGCTACAATATGGAATTGGAGACCCTCCCTCAAAGTTACAATCCCAGAGTTACATCTTCCAATACATCTCCTCCTATGACCTAGCACGAGCAGATCAGCAAAGTTCTCCAAGGCAGATCAAAGGCAGTTGACTAAAAATAGGCATTAGTAACTGTGTGAAGAGGATAAGTTCTAACAGTTCCCCACTTGACAGGCAACAGAAAAATGAGGAATGTTCTTCACTTTTTCACAAATCGTTTATTCAAAAGCAGTTCAAGGGTATATGTGAGAGAGACCTAACACTTCAATGGGAACCAATAAGCAAACATAGCACAAGAGAAATATTTCACTTGAAACAATTCACATTTGCATCTGAAATTTTACCTTGTAACCACAAAACTGCCTCTTCAAAATGTTTCTTACAAACTCTCCTTGAAGTGGCTTTCATTTTAGAAATGTGTGGCTTTCTTATTTTCTATGGTGAGAAAAATTTGAAGACTAATTTTAAAAGACATTAAGGCTTTTAAGATAAGGGAGAAACTAATCAATATCAAGACATACCATTTTAGTTTTCCCTATATTTTACTCAGACAAGTCATACATAGAACATTTACAATGACCTCCTTTTGTGCTTTTTTTTTTTTGGTTTGGAATTTATGCTTCACTATTTCCACTTGTTGGATTATATTTGAATACAACATAATATCACAAGATGATAAATACAGTGATAAGTAAAACTTTATCTATGGGACAACTGCAAACTGAATGGCCTTGAATGTTATTTTACCTCCCTTTGCCTCTGTTCTCTATCTAGAAAAAGGGAACAGTAACATCTGACCCTAAACTTGTTTTTGATTCTCCCTCCTATGGATGAGCATGGAAAATTCAGCCCTAAGTGATTTTTTTAAAAGTTTGGTATTATAAACAAGTGGTTATTTTATAAACATGTAACCATATACCTTGATTATTATTCCTCCAAATCAAGGGAGTGAGTTAGCTAAAGAGATATGAAAGCACCAAAGATTTTCAGAAAATACTACATAAATGTACAGCGTTATTAACATTCTTTCCTTCCTTTTTTTGGTAAGGCAATGGGGTTAAGTGACTTGCCCAAGGTCATAAAGCTAAGTATCAAGTATCTGAGGTCAGATTTGAACCCAGGTCCTCCTGATTCTAGAGCTGGTGCTTTATCCACTGTGACACCTATCTCCCCTGTGTTACTAGCTTTCAAATATAATAGTATCTATCTAAAAGTTCAACAAATATATAAATAACAAATGCATTAATATATGTAAACATTTAAATGCTCCTCAAATATGCTATTTGAATAGCATGTTTCAAAATTCCTTCAAATCTTTTTTGGTCCTCCCAAGAATTATATGGGAGAGACAGGACATTTGTTATTATCTCTATTCTCCAGAAGGAGAAAGTAAGGATGAAAGAAATATTAAATGTGTTACCCAAGGTTCCACATCTCCTGAAGAATCCAGGTCTAGTATCTTTACCAATGTATTCCCATGTTCTTACTACTATGATGTTCTCTTAGAAATAATTGTTTTTAACCTCAGTAATGAAAAATGGGGAAAAAATTAAAAATAAAACTATACAAAGGTATTTGTTGACTGCTGACATTTCATCTTCTACAAATTTACTCAACTTTGATTTAACTTGGAAGTGAGTTTTCCGACTTGGATTTATTCTATGGTATTCTCTTTACCATTCCTAAATTCATCTTTCAAACATAACTCAAAATAAGAACACTAAAAGAAAGCTATGTACTAAAGACATGATTTCCTTCAAAGAAGTTTCAAGAATTTTATTGTAAATATATCGTTTGAAAAAGTGGAGGAAATGTTCATTTTATGTACATAAAGACTGAAATACAGCTAGTTATTTTCTTCAACTTGGGGGTCATCTATTTTAATGAACCTTTTTTTCTCATCCATGTAAGTATTCACTTTCAAGATGTTTATCAGACCCTATTCAGTCCATCCCATTCCTGGCAATCTATGCCTCTTTCCTCCTTAAAATTCACTATAGAAGGGAGACAAACATGCTAGAGACCCTCTTTGAGTTGTCTTAATACAGCAAAGGTTATCAGTAGTACATGTGAATAGTCACTGTTTAATCCTGCATACTTGTCACATGACTTCCTCATCTTTTATTTTGATTATAAATTTCTTTGATCATACACATTTTCCCCTCAATTTTCTTGTTTACACTATGCTTAACAAAACCAGGTCCTCCATGTACCTCTCCACTGTCCTATAGGTAATCCTCAATTTTAATTCTTGGATACCATAGGCTTCCAACTTGTGACAGACTACAGTCATCAAAATCACATGCAATTAAATCCAGGAGGGATTCTAATATTCTAAATGATTAAATCAATTAAATGGAATAAAATGAAGGTGACAATTAACAGGAAGAAATGTAAACTCCACTAGTGTGATAAGAAATCTGCATAAGGATAGACTAAAGAAGAAATTATCAGTCAGTTGTATGACAAAGACAACTTTAAAAAACTAATGGGACTACATTAATAGAAGTGAACAGGAGATTGTAATCCCAGCATACTCTGCATTCATCAGATCATATTTTAAATATTTTAATCTGTTCTAGGTAATGAATGAACAAAATGGAGCATGTTTAGAAGAGGATTATATGTGGATCATAAGGAAGTCTATGTCATAAAAAGAATACCTAGAGGAACAGAAGATATGTCATATGGAAGACTAAACTGAAATAAAAGTAGTAGATTTTGGTTTAGTTTGTAGAATAACTTCCTGAAGATTAGAATGATTTACAATTTGGTGGTTTCCCTGAAAAATAATGAGCTTCCTTAGGCAAATTTAATCAGAGATTTATGAAAATTGGTTTGGGATGCTGTCCATAGGATTCCTATCAGGTAGGAGGACAGATTTGGAGACCCTAAACCTTGAGGCCTTGTGTGAAAAACCCTAAGATAATATGATTCTCTGAACTTTTTGGCATGCTAGACTTGATTCGAAAGAAGGAATAAGTGTATAATTATTCCTTTCACAGCACAGGCAGTTAGGGGAATGGCTGGGTTCATGGATATGGTGTCCCTGTGATCTGGAAAAATCATTCAAAAATTTTTGGCATTCCCTTTGTACCAGAGAAGTCTGACGTTTTTCTTTAATGACATGTTTACAATACATTATTGTAAAATAAGGTCGATACATTTATTTATTGAAAGATAAAATATGATTTTATACAAGACTATACATATATCTTATGCATTGCCAAGCTTCTAAACTTTTTCTGTGTTGTCCGCTGACCTTTTCATGTCATTTATGACTTCCACAAATGTCCTCCAAAATTTGCATTTAATTTTTTATGCCAACCAACAATGTCAAAACTATGATTAGTAAAGTCACTACATGGAAAGGATAACTGTACATTCAAGTAAAATCTCACTGTATCCGAGGTCATCTCCAGTCATCCTGATGTATATCTTGCCACTGGACCAGTTGGCTCTGGAGGAGAAATAGAGGTTGGCGACTCTGCAAAGCCAGTCGGCTCTGGAGGAGAAGTAGAGGCTGGGGACTTTGCAAAGCCCTCCCTCATTCAAACCACTTTGTTTACAAGTAATGGCATCATCATCGTCTTGATGTCATTGGTCGTCTTTGATGACAAAGGACAAATGACAACAACAATAAGCTACTAAGAGAAGTAACCTCGTTTAGTGGATTGAAAACTAACTTTGGATCCGAGAACCAGGTGCAAACCTTATCTCTGTCACATACTCATTGTGCCATCCTGGTCAAATCATTTGATAGCTCAAGTTTCTAGATAACTCTTTAAGGCTATTGATAGCTATAACAATAGTGAGAATTTATGCAGGTTTGTAGCATACCATACAAATGATTTTATTTTAAGCTCACAACAATCCTGGGAGGTAGGTACTGTGAGGAACAAAAGCAAACTGCCTAGACTTGCCTAGAGTCACATATCTAGGGTATGTCTAAGGTTGGGTTTGAATTCAGGTCTTTGTAAAATGAATGCTTGTTGGTCACAGAGAAAGAATAGCAGTCCATTGGTAAAAGGCTTCCTTGAACTTGGGAGTTTCCTAAAGTGAGGTAGATGAAAATCATTAATTAAATGTCTATAATATGCCAAACCTTCGGCTTAGGAATAGGGACACAACGAAAGGCCCTCCCTAAAAATAAATCTCTGCCCTGGATGGCTCTTATTGTAATAGAGTAGACAATATGTAAACAACTATGTACGAACAAGGTATTTGCAGAATAAATTAGAAATAATCACAGAAACAAGGCACTACCACTAATAGGGATCAAATGAGGCTTCTTAGAGAAGGCGAGATTTTAGCTGGGCCTTGAGGAAAGTCAGGAAATTCAGGAGGCAGAGCAGGCCCAGTTTCTATCCTAAGTTAATATGAAACAAATAACAAAGAGTTAAACTCATCTTTTCTTTCTTCCCAGAAGATGGGAAACTTAGGATGAAATGCAGCTACAAATCAAAGAAACCTATATGGCTTTCCTTCTTGATTTCAAGTTAAAAAGTGAAGTGTAAAAAGGGCTAGACTGGACTGTACAATAAACTAGTCATAATGACTAAACTTCATTTCTTGACCCCCAAAATTGGGTTATCATTCAAAATCCTTCTAAATTTATGTTGGTTAACAGATTGAGAAATAGACCATTATAGCTAACCAATTATTCTGATTAAGAATTACCATATGTACCAAATTATTATTAAATGGTTGAAAAAATATACATTAAACACTGAAGCTTAATTGGATAGAATATATTTTTTTTTTAAGAGCTTAGGAAAGCACTTTGAAATCGGGCTCTCTTCCAGGTTATATCTCAACGAACAGCTTCTATCTCTGTACTGTACATAACAATGGAGGAACAGGGGTGAGCAGCTCCTACAGGCTTTGGGAGAACCAAGTGTCATTTTTTGTGCATATGAATGCTTCAGAAAATATCAAATGCTACAAATTATCTCTTTATAAACTGTTTTTTGATGTTCTAAATCAGATCAAATTCAAATAGAAACAGATCCTTGTGGGTCTGTATATATTGACTTAGAAAACCACCAATCATGTTGTATTTTTATCTATTTTGTTGAACATTTCTCAATTAGATATTAATCTTATTCCAGGAACACTTAGTTCACATGCTGCCTCTCCCTACCTTGGGAGTTTGAAACCTTCAATTTAAAAGTATGTCCCATGCACAATTTTCCTCCAGAGACCTCTTCTCAAATGTTTACCAGTACAGTTCTGAGAAGGTGCCATTTTCATGCCACCAGGTTAAGTCTGTGTGACATTTTGAGATAGATAGACAGATAGATAGAGATAGAGATTAGAGATAGAGAGATAGAGAAAGATGATAAAGATAGAGATAGAGATAAAGATAGAGATAAAGATAGAAATAGATATATAAAACCATAAAAATGCCCCTTAATATTAGAAAGTTTTGCATAAATTTGCAAATTGTCAGTTAACCTGTATTTCCAACTATAATAATGCTAGATAGAAAGAGATAAAGAAAGATGGATGGAAGGATGGAATTGACTTTATATAAAGTGTTGTATTCTACAAAGCAATTGGAGTTGTTTTCCTTGAATCTCATAGTAACCCTACAAGCTGGATAGTACAAATATTATTATCTCCATTTTATTGATAAAAAAAACAAAACTGAGCCACAGAGAATCTGATTAAGATCACATAGCTAATGTTTGGCAGGGATAAATTCACTGATTACCAATGCATGCTGTTTCCATTATATCTTAGTTGCCTGGTGTTTATAAATTTGTGCTATAGTCATTTTTTTTCTGCTACAAGGTAATAAAATTGGATTGGGAATGGAAGAATTAAAAAAAATCAAAAGAAGCTGATTTTACTTATTATTCTGACAATTAAAAACTCAGTCCAATTCCATTAAACCAACACTGATGTTCGTTAGTTACTGCCAGTTCCTTCATCCTCAACAGAAGAATGTGAAATCCAAGATTTAAACCTGGAAGGTTTAAAGCAGAGGCCTAGAGAGGTTAAAGTGGTTGACCAAAGTTACAAAATAGTTAAATAGCAGAGTCTGCCTTTGAACCAAGGTCTTGGGACTCCAAATCTAAAATCCTTTTCACTTTGTCACCCTGCCTCACCTTCTACCCTGCTTCTTACCTGAGAATCTATTTCAAAATCTAGATTTGAAACTATGCCCAGGATTTGAAAGCCTATCTAGGAAGCCCCAGGGGCAGTCAAACCCTTAAGGTCAGCCAGTAGAGTGGGATAGGATTGTGACAAAAAGGCCTAGCCCAGGTCCTACTCCAAGCAATATCTTGATTACTAAAAGCTAATGGCAGAGAGATATCGATTTCTGTTTTTGTTTATTATTTTATATTTGATATGATCAGAAAATTGGTGTGAATTCAAATGAAATGGATAGTATAATCCAGGTTAAAACATAAGAAGTTAAGATAAGACTATGCTGTTCATAACCTACAAACTGAAATCCTGCTCTGTTCCAATTCTGGCCTGATGATTGTATGGAAAAGAGTGATATTATCAAACATCGCATGTCATTTTCCATTTTCTTCAATCAATGTTGAACCAAACTCAAAATTTATTGTAGTAGACCACACCATTGCAGCAAGAAGTCACATTCATTCATTCAATGTTCATTTATTGAACAGCAGTTGGGAGACCTAGAACTGTGGTAGGAATGCACTGTATAGAACATCAACACGAAGAGAACCTACAATTTCAGTGTAAACGTGTGGTAGAAAGCATCGCATTTTAGAGCTGGGACATATCTTAGTGATACCCTATGCTTTTTCTATTTGTACACTTGACACTTTGTCATAATTTTGTTATCGTACAGAAGACATTTTAATCATGCCTGACTCTTTTTCAGATCCATTTTGGGCTTTCTTGGCAATGACACTGGAGTGATTGCCATATCCTTCTGTTCATTTTACAGATGAGGAAACCGAGGCAAACAGGATTAAGTGATTTATCCACAGTCACACAGTTAGGAACGATATGAGGCCAGATTTGAACTCAAGAATATAAATCTTCCTACCCAGAACTCTATCTACTTCACTTTATATTTGGCCTGCTTGTCACATATTAAGTGCTTAAAAATACTGTTTTCTTCCTTCCTTCCTTCCTTCATTCATTCATCTTATAATACTTGTTCTCTTTACAGGTCAGGAAATGAGTCCCAGAAAGGTGAAAAGAAGTATTTAATTTTAGAAACCTCATTACTAGCAAGGTTACAAATTAGTATAGTATTATTTCTCTTATATTATGTAGGTAAAAAGATGCCAATCTCAAAAAGTTTGTGTGTCAGTATATTTTAAGGCTCTTGAAGCAAGTAACACCTTTCCATCTCTGCATTCATGGCACAGATGGTAGCAAAAGCTAGTGCTATTAGGAAATCCAAAAAATGAAGCATCTCTGTCCTTACATGTGGCAGACTGCATGGAGGAGGCAGAGTTAGAGGAAATGAAATCTAATTGTCTGGGACATAAATTCTCCTTACCTTCCAAACTAGATTTCCTGGCAAGATAATAATAGTGTTGCATTCTGAGTGTTGAGTTATAATAATCACTTCATTTCCAACTCATTCTACTCTGTTCCATCTCCCTGCTAGCTGCTTTGCCCATCAAAGGAGGAGTCTTAGTGATAGATGAGTACTTAGCTCAGATCACCTTGTCTTGAGAGGCCCCTTCACATTGCTCACTTTATTATCAATCTTTTCTTTATTCAACTTCTCCAGCTGCCTAGCCTATTTGGATAGCTTTCTCTCTTCCACCCCCTTCTGCTGGACTCATCTTTTAAATTTTTTCTTCCCCTGCTATTAAGTAGACTACTTCAGGAGGAAAGACATAGTTTTTGTAGCTTCAGCTTTAGCAGAATCTGCTATATAGAAAGTTCAAGATATGTTTTATCAATGAATTGACCAAAAGAATCAAATTTTAGTTAATTCTTTAAGATGCCTTATCCTAGTAGGAAATCAGCTTTAAATTTAATACTGTTTCTTTTCCATGAGATTTGGGAAGAAATTAAACTTTGCCTTCCAAGTTATTAGTTTCTATATGAAGAAATCAAAACAAAATAAATAACTGTAGTAATCTCTCAAAAATACTAAAAAAATTTAATTATATATAATTCTATATATTACAAATTAACAGGTGTAACTTGGCTTCCAGAAGAGGAAACTTGCCCTTGGGAAAAGGCATTCTGGTCCCAGTCTGTTTTTGACTTGCGTGACCCTGGGCAATTTAGCTTTCCACCTCCATTTCCTTAACTATATTAAGAAACAGGAGGAGGCAGGAATGGTGTGACTATGGAAGGATTTCCCATAAAGAATAACTAGATCAATGTTAAGTATTCTAGATACTTGTCTTTATGAATTTCATTGCCCAGAATGATTCCACTGATGTTACCCTCCATATTTAATTGATTAGCTAAACCAATAAAATAATATTTTAAATAATATAATAATTTTCATGGAATAATAATTTTTTCATGGCTCTTCCCAACAGTTCAATTCAATCAGTGACTGCTTTTTTGTTTTTCCCCTTGAGGTCACTTCAACATATATTTGATTCTATTTGGTTTTATAATTAGCTTCCACTGGCAACTTTAAACCTAACTGGCTTATTATAGATAAGAAAATGTAGATATAGCATTAAAATTCAAAAAGCAAAAAAAAAGGCCCTGGTGATATTTAGAAATACAAAGTCTATAATAATTAAACACCTCATTCCCATTAACTAGTAACTAGTAATAAAATCATATCTTAGAAAAGTTTTTGAAAAAGCTCTGTGTGTGGTGTGTGTGTGTGTGTGTGTGTGTGTGTGTGTGAGAGAGAGAGAGAGAGAGAGAGAGAGAGAGAGAGAGAGAGAGAGAACCACAGGACTTGCTTACAATCAAGATATAGTAAAACCTTACTATAAAAAATCCTTACTAAAACAAAGGAATTTGGGGGAAAGACTAATCTGAATTAGTGAAGTCAAAATTATAAGGTATTTTAAAATCAAATCCAACAAATGAGCTTCTAGTGTCTCTGAGAAGGTGGTCTACATAATGACTAGATAAAACGCATCTATAATTAACAACCTTCAAGGACATACAAGAAGTGTATTTAGATTTGATAATGGTTTGTTACCAAGTCAGCTAAACCTTTATCTCAGTCGTCTAATTTATAGGATTAATTTCATATAAAAATTTCTTCTTAGAAATACAAAGCTTAGGACTTACAAAGAACTTACTTATTACAAATTTAAACTAGTTTGCCAGTAAATAATTTCTTTTGTGACACTAAAAAGCATAGGATTCATACAAGTAGTTTTCACCAAAAATATAGTAAAACAAAGTTATTCCAATCTATCTCCTTTCCCCTCCTAAAATATTTAGCATTATATATATATATATATATATATATATATATATATTCAATTTCAACCCATTGTACATAGTATTTAACTCGTAATATACTCTATTGTCTGTCATTTTTTAAGAAATTGGTCCACATGACTGGTTTAGCTACAAAATCCACAGCACCTTACAGCTATTGTCTATTAATTTTTTCCTGATCAATTGATATATTCTAGTAGTCCCAAAAGTCTTAGTGCAGTAGTAAGACTAGCTTTAAAAATAAACCCAAATTTACAGGAAGATTTTCAGGACACTGTTAATATGTATCTTAGCTCTGCAACTTTTATATATCAGATGGGTAAGCATGTATCTTTTACTGTTCCATATGCCCCATAGCCAAGACTGAAGTTTAGACAATGTTTTTAAAGGACTCCCAAAAACCCTGTCAAATAAACTATTTTCCTCACCAGCCTGCTGAAATACCAGAAACTGCCACTATTAGAATTAGTCCTTTGGATTAAAGCATTGTCTCCAGAAGGTCCCTCTTAAAATGCACATATGACACCTGGGAAGATTAAAGCATCAACACCTATTAGCACCAATTAGATTATTTAATTAGTTAGCTGTCATCTGGCAGAACTCGGGGTCCTGAGGTCATGTTACATAGGCCAAAGTTTTAATTAGTGGAAAATAATCAAGAAAGAATTAGAAGTTAGGCCTGGCCCTTTTTGGGGCATCCCTTTGTTGGGCTGTGGGCAGTCAAAGGAACTTGGGAGCTCCCTGCCTTGCTCTGGCCTACTGTACAATTTTACCTCTCCTTTCCCATTTTGTCTGGTAATGCATTTCTTTTAATAAATTCAGAAAAGGCAAACTTAAACTTATCAACTTCAAATTCAAATGTAATGATTATTGTGCTATCAAAATTTCCTTTTTCAATGTATCAGGGAATATATTTCCTTCTTTTAAATCACACACAAAAAAAATCAAAATTGAATTCTATAATTTTTTCACTTCCATTTGTGTCACCTTTCTAAAATATCTTAAAGAATTGTTTACTCTCCACTGTCATCATCATTCTCATTCGTTTATAAAGCTTAGAAAGAAGATCAATTCTCTGGACCCACAGTAACCTATGCAATACACCTCAAGGAAAGAAAACACTGCATTGTGAATTGTTAACCTCCCTCTCCAGAGGCATATCATCTTATTACTGCAAACAAAATCACAATTAAGCCCTCTTATGTTTCTAAATCACACACATTAAAAATATAAAGTCGGTTAAGTTTGAAGAAAGTAAAATAAAATGGATATATCTACTCTAAGTATGACAAAATGCTCACTTATAACTTTCCCAAATCAATACTGAAATGCTGCTAAATTGGAAGTAAAATATTTTTTGAAAGAGAGGAGAATCTAACCTAGAATATCATCATTATGAAGAACCATAGTGTTTGAATAATTCATCTAAATAATGTGTTAACTGAGATGTTTATAGGGTTGCCTGGGTATGGTGAGAGGATAAGACTTAATCTTGGGCAAACAGGTAAGTTTGGCCTTGAACCCTCAGTTCCCAGACTCTGGAGTCTCAGTCTCTCTCTCTCTCTCTCTCTCTCTCTCTCTCTCTCTCTCTCTCTCTCTCTCTCTCTCTCTCTCTCTCTCTCTCTCTCTCTCCCCGGCCCTATCCTTATTTGATAATCATGGCCTAATGAACAAATGCATCTAAGGACAAACAAGGAAAAGTTTTAACCATATCCTATACTAAAGTCAAAATCTGATGAGCATTCAATGCAATTTCATAAATATGATGCCTTTTTTGTTTTTTTTAAATCATATGTATATGGGTTTACCCTAAGAGAAATATTATCTCATAAAAATGGGATAACTTTTTTATATATTTAACCAAGAATGAATTATGTGAATTTCATAAAACCATAAATTGTGCAAAGTAATGTTTTTTAAAAAAAAATCAAAATACTTGCAATTCCTTTTAAGTAAGAGGAGTGTGTCTTCAGGAGTTTACCTACCAAAAAGCATAACCATGGCAAACTACAGTAATTTTTTTCAATGTCTGAAACCCAGTTCAGAAATATCTAGTACAAAATCAGGTCTCCTAATATGGGTACATAAGATTTTTAAACTTTATGTATATATAAAATCCAATTTTTCTGAACTAGGAATGAATACAAGCATTCAAAATAAAAATAAAAGATATTTGTGTTATAAGACAAGACAATTTATTAGTTAAAGAGTGGTTGAGATATCACATCATATGATAATTTATAAGTAATAATTAGTATCACATCTAAGTAACATGAAAATGTCTTTAAGTTGTGAAGTTGAATTTAAAAACATATTGCATACACCTAAAAGGTATATACTGAATCTGGGCAATTTGTTGAAAACAGAAAGTGTAGTTTATAGATGAAGATATAGAATTCTTTTTTAAAGATGAAATTATAAAAGGTATAGTGCATTAGTTTTGACTTTGAAAGATGTTCAACCAAATATATATATATATATATATATATGTATTAAGCATACTCAAACTCCATATATTAGCTTATTTACCCTCTGATTCTCGTTAAAGAATAAAGTTTTTAAAAATGCTGTATGTAACCAAGCTACAAGAGCTGACTTGTACAACATATAGTTCACTGATAGACCCATAACTATGGTACAACATACAGCTCTCCTTATGTGCTTTACTAGTATCTCTAGAATAGCCCAAGTCTGCAGAGAGAACATAGTCCTCCCTTACCTATATTCATATGTTAAGCTATTTGCAGACTTTCTCTGCACTTGAAAAGCTCCAAGAATTCACAAGACAGAAATGACACCTGCAAACATACACAAAAATTTCAGTGATTTTTTTGGAAAGACAAAGGGTCTATCTATCTGTGCATATGAATATTCACCTATACACCTATGTATGTATATATATATATATATATATATATATATATATAAAATGTATGTATGTATGTATACCCATGAATGATTTTGAAAATGGGGAGGGTAAAAGTAAGAGAATTTCCCTCTTCCTCTATGCACAGTCTTTTTTCCTTCTGGGTAAACTTCACTTTGAAACACAAATCATCAATAAAAAGAAAAGATGATGGGAAACAGGACTTGATTGCGAGGCTCGGTTTTGGCGCCTAATGTGTTTAGGACAGGCTTTCAGTTTGAAATGAAAACCCTGAACCCCAGAGCAACCCCCCCCCCCCAAACCTCAAGGGCTGAAGTCAATCACCTGGCTAATTCTGGAGAATTTCGAAGGCCTGCCTTTCCCCCCCCCCCCCCCCCCAGGCCCAAGGAGGCTGGAGCCTGACGGAGCCTGGTTCCCAGCGGGCAGAGGGATGGGGAAGGGAAGGGGGGCGGGGTTGGCACTCTCTTGGAATGAATTTGCTGAAGGCTCGGCTTCTCCTTCCAAGGATTCCCAGGCCGGT